>NW_026924069.1:0-22937 GCF_032062105.1 Saccostrea cuccullata | reverse complement strand
GGAGTATGCATCCGCAGTATATATTTTTTCACAGACAACGTTAGTTTCAGTCAGATTAGTTTTGTCAACGGGATAGACGTGATTGAATTATATTCAATCTTAACTGATAAAGATGACGGTTTAACCGTGCTCTAGATGGAGGTTGATCCTAATTTATTTCAGGGTTCTTAAAATCTCAGTTTAATTAGATACAGATACAGACAGTTCTTCGATGGGCTTTGATGTCACAGATTTTTATTGTTTTTGAAATGCAACATTAAAACGAAGTAAGAGATGTATATACTGCAGTCGTCGAAGATAAAGATTTTTAAAAGATTATTTTTTTTTAAGTAGGGGCGGGGGGGGGGCTAAGAAGGTACTTGAATCAGTTTGCTCGAGTAGAGAGGAAAATGGAGGGGGTTCTGTTTTTACCTAATGTATGCTGCATCTGTGAACCCATGGACTTGACTTTTATTTGAAAGGGACACAATAAAAGCAGGGAAAGCAAACATGTTTGCAGGAAATTATCCAACATACGATTTTTTTCCCGTAACTTTGAATTTTCGTTATCGTTTGGATCGTAATATAATGTGTAGATTCTGTTAGGAATAATTAAAAAAAATGATTGAGAAATTTTGACATTATACATTGCTTGGAAAATATTTCTCCAAAATTCATAATAGGGAAAAAATCAGCATTTAATAAATATTTGTAAATGCTTTTGATAAATTGAATCAGATTCATTTTTAGACCGTCCTATTTTAGTTGGCTAATACAACAGTATACAAGGCTAATACAAAACGGAATGTAGCTCCGCCCTCTGAGTCCCGTTGCAAACTTAATGCCTAGATTTAACCATCATCGATTTATTTGTTTTGGTTGAAAAATCAGCGTAGACTGCCCTTTGTTTTGAAAAGTCCGGTAGGTGGCGACACCTCTATCCTCAGTTTTTAGGGGATAAAAACTATCCCCCAAATACAGAGGCCGCCTAGACCTTTTTATCAAATAACTGGGGGAGACATTAAGATTTTTAGTATCTTTAACATTTCTTTTATTCAATATTCAACAAAATGTACAACAAAATATATCTTTGAGAGACAACTTTTTATTTAATGTCTTTAAACTTGGTTTCTAAATTGTCCACTGTATTTAAAATAGGCTACTTTAGTATCAGTTTTTTATACAGAAAAACATTAAATTAAAGTTTAGACAAAATTCATGCTTTTTACTCAATTCATTTTCCAACAAAAAAGTCCATGCAAATAGGAATTGAAAGTATAAGGCAAGTAATATATGACCCAAACTTGTGCATGCAGGGATATAGATATACCCTTCAATCTAAACGCAAATTTATTTAAGGTATAGAAACTACCAGGCCACACAAAGGGAAAAGAAACAGACTTATCATGACTGCATATTTTTGTATATGGACAAAAAATTATTAGGTTTTTAGACAATATTGACGCTTTTTTTCTCACTATCAAATAATCAAAATCTAAAAAAAAATCACATTGATCGAAAGTTGTACCTTCAGTTTGCAAATTAGAAACAAATTGAATGTGAAGTTGAAGTTAGGTCTGTACAATTGAATTCAATTTCTGAGATAGTAGTTGTTTGTAGTTCAACTACCTTTGATACTTTTCAATTTAATAATGCATTCTAAAATATGTTATTTCGAGACCGTTCGATGTTTACAAATAAATTCTGTGCAAACTTTCCAATCAAAATACGAATTTCAAAATTCTTCGATTTAAATTTTTCAGTTACTGAAGGCCTATACATGTTCAGATGATTTGCTACAAATTCATATTTTTTAATTTTTTTTTAACCGCTCCCTTAGAAAGGTCCGCCTTTAAATGTCTGAAGTCCGAAGTCCGCTGTTCGCTGTAGGCTATTCTGCAAGTGTTCCAATAGGGTTGTACTTACATGAATGTGAGAGATGATGAAACATTGGAAATTGAGAAAATATTGTCATTTTTATACAACAGTCAGCATAATAATAGCAAAAGTGTTGTGTTTTGCGTGCACTATGCCTAAATAGTAGTTAGGGTTTGACAAACGGTGCACGAGACGGATTTGTCAAACCCTGACTACTATTGGGAAATAAATAAAGAAAACAAAGGACATGAATCTTGATTATCAATCCGCTTCGATATGTGTGAAAAGGGAATGCGTCTAAATGGTGGATACAATAGTCAAGAATATTTTGAGAACTTATAGTCGGATGAAAATCGAACAAAAACGATAACCTTTAAAATTTTATCGATTTCTCAAGCAAGTAAAGCTGCATAAAATATTAATTGAAACTAGACACATACTGTTCGTTATCTCCATATCCTTCATGCATCACCTATTTTAAAAAATCTATTTCACTTTATGAATATAAAACATGAACTATGTAAAGTACGTTTTATGCGTTAAGAAAAATTCGATGTTCTAAAAAAAGGGGGACCTGTCGTTTTTTTTTAATGGTAAATGAAAAGCAACTTTATATTTTAAATATCAAAAACATATTATTTTTTTACAAATTCACTTTATGGAAGTAAATATATTATGTATCTCGTAATTTATAAAGGGAAAGAACATTCTGATTAAAAATCTTCTTAACGTTTACGAAACCTTTAATTCTGAATAACTTCTCTCACGTAAATCCCCATATACCAACACTTAAACTTACATGTATATAGCATCCCGGTCGCGCGGGCTGCAATTATGGACTTCAGTGTAGGTCGATATGTGCTTAGAAGGACTCAAGGCAATATCGATATTGACCAAAGACACAGAAAGTGTTGCAGGCTTTGTGGCTATCATTTACTGTGTCTGAAGTCAATATCAATATTGCCATGAGTCCTTATAAGCACATATTGACCGTGCACTGAAGTCCATCATAGTTATATACTAAAAATAGATTTTTCAAACTTTCGCCATAACTTTTGACCATGAAAGATAGAGATTTCATATTTGAAATGCACACTCCACCAATGAAGCTCTTTCAAATGACAACAAGGTCAATGACCTTGTGACCTTGACTGTGACCTATATGCTAAAAATAGATTTTTCGAACTTTCGACATGATTTTTGATCCACGAGAGATAGAGACTTCATATTTGATATGCTTACTCCACCAATGAAACTCTTTCAAATGACACCAAGGTCAATGACCTTTTGATCTTGAGTTTTATTTTTTGCTAAAAATACGGGTTTTTAACATGTTGCTGCCGGGTGCATAGTGTTTCACAAACACATCTTGTTTTATCTCAATTTGCTGAAATATGAAAACAAAGAATAGCAATCCAGGTAAAAAAGAAATAAAACCTAACAAATTGAGGGGAGTTGATTACATAAGAAGAATTCTGTTACATAATCTCCTTTTCATACTGTAATTTTAAAAATAGCGTAAATGCTGAATAATAAAAGTTATTTTTAAAAAACTGCTAGTAACTAGTAAACTTTCCAGCTACACACATTACACGGTATTTATTTTGATAACCACCCAATTAAGTGTGTAAATAATAGGCCATCAGCCAGGATAAAAACACGTTTTATATCCTTATGCAATGTTAGGTGCTACTGATAGAGTGTAGTTAGTACTGGCATACAAAGGTAACTTTCAGAGTTGTTCCATATTTTCAGACTAATTATCTTATTGATGCCTTGTCATCGTAATAATGTCTTTTGAGTTTTAGTTTATTCTAAATTATAATGAAATTATATGACATTCCATGATTTCTTTCGTAGTTTTAAAACTAAAAGAACCATTTATGTAATTCCGTTGGTATGTAAATAATTTAGTATGCTTTTTTATTTTTTCAAACATCAGACAGAGCCTACTGATGATATTTTCATAAAAGAATTCAGAACTCGGTAGAAGATAATTATGGCCTCCAAACCTCTATCAAAAGGACAACAGAATTTTACTCAACTAGCTATAGCATGTGTCGAAGTGATAACTCAGGTGTTTAACGATTGCCTTGACAGTCAAATATCACCAAAAGATCTCTATAATGCCATAAAATCATGTTCAAAACTGACAAATGGTAAGGACAAACTAAACCAATACCAGCTTAAAATATGTTGCATATCTCCGCCTCAAGTTCCTGACTATGGTAAATTCGATGTTTCGCTGTTCTATAAACTGATGAGAAATTTGTGCCTAACATTTAAACCAACAACAGGTTGGGGAAATACACCGAATACAAGTGATTTGCAAATAGGAGATGACATCGAACGACTCAGAATATTTAGGAACGATATGTTTGCACATTTAGAATCATCAGAGGTCCCAGATTTCATATTCTTACAATGCTGGAAAGAGCTAAAGGGATGCGTTTGCAGAGCACAGAGTTTTTTGGACTCGCTTGGATATGGCGCTAACTATGATGAGCAACTCAAAAATATTGAAAATCTTGATTTGAGTTGCAAAGATATGGACAAATACAGACTCTTTTTGGAGGAAACGATGTTTATGTGGAGATTGTCACAAAATATAGGTTAGTTACACAGAAATCATCTTTCGAGCGTTTTTTTTTTACTCAAAACATACATTTATTTGATCTTTTATTATTCAGATGTTCCAGTGATAAAAATGACGGGATATTGCGATGTTTTTTGTGGTGAAGAAACATGCTTTGAAGCCAAGACAGATAATTGCCCTAAAAGCAATAACTGGCCGATTGTGTGGGAGAGAGTAAGGGGAAGTGTAACAGAGACCATAGACAAGAGTGCAAAAAAATATGAGGGCAGTACCACTAGACGACTTGTTATACGGAGAGTTGTAAAAGAAGATGAAGGAGAATATCGTGCAGTGATATCACGAGAACTTCATGGAAGTCATATAAATGTACCAAGTAACACACTTTTCCTAAATGCTCTAGGAGGTACTAGCAAAATACATTTCCTTTTACAATTTACTGTACCTGGAATTGCATAATCCAATTAAAGTCTTACATCTGACTATCATTTTGACAAATAAAGCCCGTTTTTACAAAGAAAAAAAAAGCTTTTCTGTCAATTATACCAGGCATAAAAATCTTCTTGTCAACTTATTATGAATGTTAACTTTGATTCTCTCTTGTTTTTGTATAGTCTTAAAAGATGATAAAATTTCTTACTATTATTTGCCCTCTTGCTACATGTATACGAAAGGAAAAAATTATCTTAAAATGAAATTAGTTTATTATTTGTTGCATCTCCAAAAACTATATGTAAAAACTAAACAAATACCAAAAGAATAAAAGATTTTTTTTTCTTTTCAGATCATCCTAGTCTAGAGATAACCCAGGCCACCTCGGGAATTGATGGTGTCACTATTCTTTATGATATTGAAGAGACACGTCCTGTGATTGAAAAAATTAAGTGGACCAAAGATGGAGAACCATTGTCGATGGATGCAATCAAGTACCAGGGCGGTGGTGTTTCGGACAGGTATCTGAAAATTCTGTCTCCGTCAGAGAACGACGGCGGTGAATACATATGTAGAGTTTTCAATGCAGTGGGGTCAGATATGAAGCGAATAGTTCTAGGTATTGCAAATTTATTCTTTCAATTTTGAATATATCATATGCCATATCAAATGTTTCTTATCTTAAAATGACGTATCATTATAAGCTCCACCTATTTTTACAAAAGTTTATTTTCATTAATTCTTTTATGTCTGCATAATTGTTTTTAAGGAATAGTTAACAATATACTACTTTGCCATATGAATGCATTTATAAATATATTCCTTTTAGCTGTCCCATCTGTAGTGATTTGCAAAGAACTGACAGTTCCACTGGGTGGTCAAGCTACTATTATTCCTGACATAACGTCATGTCCTTCACCGAAGAAAGCACTTTGGCTAAAAAGCGAATCTCAAGCTCCTGAGAATTTCCTGACCGTAGACATCGATGATGCTAGATATTTCGGAAGCAGTATGGATCCAGAGAAACCTATTCTAGTCATTTCAAATGTATCCTATATTGACAATTTGCATTACCGACTAGAAATCACAAATGGATTTGGGAAGTCTACAAGCAATGCAGTTTTGCTGAAATTAGTTGGTGGTATGTAATATAAATATATAGGAGAATCATTCAAAAAGGTTTCACTTTTATACACAATAAATAGTTATTTTAAATATTATTTTGTCTCTTCATGATCATGAATACCACTTTATGTCAAAAATTTCGAGTCAATATTACTGTTATATTACTGTAACAATAACTGCAGACGTTTTAATCTGGCAAAAGTTTAAGATCCAGTTAGAGTTTAAAAAAGGATCTTAATTGTTTCGAAAATTATTTCATAACTTCATTTTTTAATAAACTGAAAAGGGTCATTTTTGATTACAGATATTCCTTCTGTGTCCGCAAACCTTGAAACTAATATTGAAGATCGTAGGGTCACATTTAATTGCAAAATCTCTCTTTCGGATAATTACCCAGAGGTCACAGAGATCATTTGGATAAAAGACAAACAGTACATCGACGCTTCATCAAGTGGAGGGAAATACACTGGAGGTAGTAAGACTGATCCTCCACTAGTACTTCACGGAGTAAACTCGAACGACATTGGGCAATATCAATGCCGTGTTTCTAATGCAGCCGGGTCAATGTTTAGTGACATAATTTATTTGGGTAAGCAAACTCATATAAAATAATGTCACATATAAGTGAAATTGCATATGAAAATATAAAAAATAAGTTTGAAATGACAGGCATAGATTAATATTTTGATGAATTGATTTTTTTCCGAAAAATTCGAGTATTGCTGAGCCGCCATATTTATAACTGACCCAAGCATGCTAATATATTTCAAGGTCACAGAGTCATTTGGAAGGTAGATAAGATTAAGGAAATTGATGAAAACACCTACTATAAAAACATCTATTACGTATCTTTTATCAACGTAAATCCGAGATTTCTACAATGCATTGACCTGTAGTCCTCAAGTATGTCTGACTAAAGGTTCTGTCACATAGAGCTAGTTGTCTGCAACAAGCGTTTATGTAAATTTTGAAATGATTATGATTGCAAAATTAAAAAAAAATGTACAAATCTAAATTAAGTGAAATACAATTTTGCAACATCGGTAATTCCAGCTCTGTAAAAAGCAGACGAACGTTCACTGGAATTCTGAAAATTTTGAATTCATAGAATTAACCTGATTTCAACCAACCCACGTTTTCAAGAACTTATTGTCATAATGTAATATGCCTTTCCATTCTTTTGATAAAAAGAATTGTTTAAATACAAATGTATGGTGGCATATATCTGCACGTCCATGGAAGATAAATTATGTTTACATGCAACATAATTACGTAGACATGCAACATATTTATGTCAACATGCAAGTAATTTATATTGACATGCAAGTTACCGATCTTATTTAAAATATAATTTATACATGAGTAAATTTACTTATAACGCCCGTATCTGACATCGTAGATGCAAGACGCAACTTAGTTATGTAGACAGCGTTATTCATAACAACATACAAGATAGTTACGTCAACATGCAACTTACTTGTGTCAACATGCAAGATCACTATGTCAGCTATTATTATTCTGCATGTTGACATAAGTATTTTGCTTGTTAAAAAAACTCGCATGTTTGCATAAATTAGATGAGTTTTAACATAAATACTACATGTAGTATTTTGCATGTTGACATAAATTCGTCGCATGATAACAAAAATAAGTCGCATGTCTACATAATTATGTTGCATCTTGTATCTACAATATTAGATATAAGCGTCAGAATCGTATTTTACCCATATGAAATACAGATTCTCTTAAAACAGTGGTATCTTGTATGTTGACATAATTATCTTGCATCTTGTATGTTGACATGATTATCTTGCATGTTGACATAATTTATCTTGCATGTTGACATAATTTATCTTGCATGTAGGTGGCAGAAATATGCCACCATACAAATGATATTGAATTATATAAAATAATGGCATAACAATTTGTTTGAAAACAACAGTCGATATTCGACCTAATAATATAGATTGTGCATGCCGACAAGGACATTGCGAAAATTTGGCTTTTAACAAGACTGTTAATATCCTTGCTCTGTGAGTAACTTGCCTCGTTTTAGAAATTGTTCGTGAGTAGACCATATCGAATCAACTGGGAGACATAAACTCTATATGTAGGTGATAATGATGGGAAAAGAGTACCAATTAATTTCCCATAGAACTCTATACAAACCTTATGCCCTCCAAGTAATTTACTAATTCTCGTTCAAACAAATCTATGATATCATTTGAAAGTTCGTTCTAAGCACTTACTAAAAACACGGGAAAAAATATACCATGCCGCGGCGTTTATAGGTCAAATTTGCAGTTATTTAGAACTTACAGCGATCAGCAGTAAATGACACCCTGCCAAAAATATCAGTCCCCACTCCTACAATCTCCCCTGGTATTTCTATATTTTCTGTAATATTCCCACATTCAATCATTTATTTCAAACATTAATATGAAACATTAAAAATGAAAAGATTTACATACCTGAATTCAGCCAATCAGGTAAGCCTACCCATTTATTAGTCTGCTCCATCTTGTTCAACCAGGAAATGATGTTAAAATCTGGGTCTTTGGTGCTCTTTTTCCTAAAATATTTGGTATATGATTAAGGAAAGTTGAAATCGGGAAAGTTGTCCACAGGTTAATCATAAAATTGTTCTATTAGATAAACATTAATGTTTTTTCTTATTAAATATCCAAATATAATAGACTCTTTGGAATGCAGTTGGTACCCATGGGAATTCTGACAGAAGATGTATTAATTGGCAATGTATTTTTATTATAGGCAAGCCTACGGTTCAGATGGGTAGACCAGAAAGGGATGAAAAAAATGACATCTTAGTGTGTAAAGCTACAATTGCATCTATTCCGGAGGCTATAAAAGCTGAATGGAGAATTCAGCAGTCCGAAGAAGACGATTTTCAACCAATTGATATTCACGAGTCTACTTACAGGGGTTCAACTGTTTCCTTACCACATCCAGTTCTGATTGTTCATGGATATAGCAATAAACGGGGTCAACGATTTCAAATTAGCGTGTCCAATTTCGTCGGAGAAACTAGAGAGGTCATTCTTGGTAAATCTGGTACTAAATTATACTTTGTATTTTCAATCACAAAAATCATTTTCAAATTGCTTCACCATGGTGACTGATAGCAAAGATCTTTTATTTGATAGGAGTACACATCAGCATTGTGATATCCCAGTCCAATTTGAGACGCGTAATTATTATAAAGAGGTGAATCTCCCTTTTAAGTGCTCGCATCAGCATTAGAATTCAAAGTCTTGGTTCTTTTGGGTGATACCTAAAAAAATGTATAAGGCAGTGGCACAATATTGCTGGGAAGCACAATGCTATGGCCAAAATTTTGTAGCACATTTCCTAGAGCAAAATAAAATTCTGAGTACAACATTTTCGAATGGAGCATTTACACAATATGCCTTGTGGCAACGCACTTTGAAAAAATTACACACTTTGAAAAAATTTTTCAAAGTGCGTTAAAATTGGGACAAAATCAACGCACTTTGAAAAATTTTTTCAAAGTGCGTTAAATTTTGGACCAACTCAACGCACTTTGAAAAATTTTTTCAAAGTGCGTTAAGAGTCTACATCAATATATTTTACCATGGAGACACTTAACGCACTTTGAAAAAAAAATCATATTTTAGTCATGAAAAGATTTTATTTGTTTTTTATCTTTCAAAAAAAACTAAGCCTAAGCCTAACCTCAAAAATGAATTGATTTACTCCGTCGAAAAGAGAAGACGGGTATAAGATCCCTAAGTCCAAATCGTTATCTTTCCACTACATAGGTGTCGGTAACAAACGGGGGAGGGGAGCAATAAACCCAAAAAGGGAAAGCTGCATTTTCAATGCTTATACGATGTATATATCTTTCCAAAATAAGTGGGGGCTTAGCCCCCCTCCCCATCCCCCAATGGCCCTTCGCCCAGTCTCGATGTCTATGCTATAACCAAAGCATTCATATAATTATGTATTTACCTAACTTGTATGACGTTGAAAACTTTCAATAAAAAATGAGTTAATTAAAACAGATGAAAACTAGAAATTTTAAAGTACAGTTAAACGTTTGAGAGAGAAAGAATTTTCATAGTTTTGAACAATCAAGTTGCCCCTTTTTATCAATGAATTTTATGAAGCTGTCCTCTGTTAGTACCCCTATATACCTTTATATCTACTTATCAGAAACAATCGTCACTCTTTTTTTCAAGACCCTTTTATTTTTCCTTTATTTTATCAAAACCTCAAAGCTTCAATATCTCAGGTCCTATATACAGTGAATTTATCATAAAAAGTTATCAAATCGGGATCTGTTATTTATCATACCGATTATTTGAAGGAATATTGATCAATCTTTACATTTTTTTTCAAAGTGCGTTAATATGGTCGATATTAACGCACTTTGAAAAAAAAATTATTTTTTTCAAAGTGCGTTAGCTTGGTCCCAAATTTTAACGCACTTTGAAAATTTTTTTCAAAGTGCGTAATTTTTCAAAGTGCGTTGTAACAATGCCTTCATTTTAACCATAATATATTTAATTTTTATGCACGTATTGAAAAGGTGAGAATAAAGACAGTGGTTAAATTCGTAGAACCTGTCAGTCTAACAAGTAGCTGGTAGAGATCTAGAAAAACACATCTCTGAAAAAAACAGAGGTGGGAATGTTTAGGGGAAGTAAGCATCACGACAGTCCGTCACAGTCGTTTTGAGTCCTTTATATTGATCAAGTTACCAGATTATGAGTTAATAGCCAACAATTTCATAAATGTCAACAATTAATATATACCGTATAAGTGGAAATTTTAGCAAGAATTTAATTTTGGCATCATTAAGCGAGGGTGCCGAGATTCGCTAAAATTGAATATCGCTAAAAATTAATTGCGTTCAATTTGTAATAGCTTCTTAAGTGAGCATGTTGTAATCGCTAAAACTACTTATCGCTAAAAATGAAATACCACTTTTTAAGGATAAATCGCTAAATTTGCGTCTCTCTAAAATTTCCACTTATACGGTATACATATCAAAATATATAGGTGTAAACATTTTACATTTGTTTCTCCAAATCGACATTAAAAATTTCATTCAAAATTATCCTTAATCTTTCATGAATAATTGAATCGCAGATTGACTTCAAATAATGTTATAATGTTCCGTAACAGAAAAAAAATTAGTGAAAATGATTTTGTCATTTCAAGCCGTTTCGAGGATATCACTGGCATTGAAACTGAAGCTTAATCAAATGCTGCCGTGAAATCTGAAATTAGAGAATAAACATGAGGCATTTCGAAAACTATGGGGAAATATAATTTATAGCTCTTCATTTTGATTTTGAAAAATGTAAAAAAATATATATATACACATTATTTTATAATAATGTCTCAAAGGGGTACTCATTCATCCATGACACCTGATCCCACCTCTGATGTTTCGGAGGTCCGTGTTTGCTCTGCTCATGATTTGTATTATTTGAATGGACTTTGTTAACTACTGTTAGTTATCTTCATTTATTTCATTTATGTAAAACACAACTTTACTTTCATTGCTAATTTTCTTGAAAAAATTTCATTTTCTGTCTTCACGGAGCTCTCTTTTAAGTGTTTTATTCAAACTTTTAAATTTCCTCAAAATTTCAACAAAGTCAAATTATTATTGTTTTGTGGTTTAATTACCTTGAAAACAGCCGTAATTAGGCAAAAATATGTCCATTATTGAATTTACTCTCTAATAATCTCAACTTATTCAATAGTAGTTCATAGAATTATTATTAAACTCCTACACTCTTAAAAATGTTATACTTAGTAGTCATTTTTTACTTGAAATAACAAAGATAAGTAATAGATAATTACTAAGCATTTACTTAAAATTTTAAATCAATTACTGAAATATATGTCAATTACTAGATTCAAATGTTTTACTTGATTTTTGTATTTTAAAGAATTGTTTTACTTACACACTAAAAAGTTTTACTTAGTAATTTATATTTACTTAAATTTGTGTATATAAGTAATAACATTACTTGGTCTTTACTTACATTTTACCACTATTTACTATATAATTAATATTTTAATGCCCCCGTAAACGAAGTTTCGGGCGTATATAGTTTTTGTCGTGTCCGTCTGTCTGTCTAGATGTCTGTCTAGCTGTCTAGCTGTCTCTCTGTTTGTCTGTTTATCCACAGAAACTTTAACCTTGCCCATAACTTTTGATTTAGCGGAGCTATGACTTTCATATTTCACACGTGTATTCCTTGTGACAAGACCTTTCTTTGAGTATCACCAAATTTGACCTTGACCTTGAAGTTTGACTCACTTATACACAAAAAATCCAAACTTATTCTTTATCCAAATCTTTTGAACAGTAAATACCAGGACATGTATACTTCACATATATATTTTTTGTTGAAAGAACTTTTATTGAATACCAACAACTATGAAATTTTGACCTTGACCTTAGAGATTTCCATCCTTGTAAAAAAAACTTTAACTTTGGCCATAACGTTTGAACGGTAAGGAATAGTGCTTTCATACTTACATATATGTAATCATTTTGAGAAGACCATTCATAGGATACCAAGAACTTTGACCCTTTGACCTTGACCTTGGAGTTTGACCCACTTTTAAAAAGCAAACCTTGACTGTAACTTTAAAAGGATTAGGGTTAGTGCATTCATACTTTACATAGTTCATCCTTGTGACAAGACCTTTCTTTGGGTACCACCAAATCTGTCCCTTTGTCTTTGACCTTGGCGTTTGACCTACATTTCAAAATTGGTAACCTTGACCATAACTTCTGAAGGGTTAAGGCAAGTGTTTCCATATTTCACATATGTATTTTTTTTTGGCAAGACCTTTCATTAGATACCAATAACCTTGACCTTTTGACCTTGGAGATATCAAGAAATCCCAATAATTTAAATTTGTATATAAGAAAAGTTTAACCTTTGAAATGTTGCCATACAGGGGCATAGGTGTTTCACAAACACATCTTGTTTGAATTGTATTTAATTGATTTACTTAAAACAAAAATTTATTTACTAAATCTAGGAGAATTCAGATCAGTAATTACTTAAATATGGTAGTCTAATCACTAATTGTCTGTGAGGAGGAGTTATCTTTCTTCTAAATATTCCTTCATGTGAAAAAAAAAGTCACACTAATAAAAATGCGATATTAAGTACTTGAAATGTTTAACCATTTTTAAAATGGTCCTTAAAAAGATACAACTTATTCAATTTTTAAGGCTTTCGAAGTTGGAATCAAATGTTTTATTGTTATATATAATAAAACAATTACAAAGAAATTGGCAAAAGAAATAGAAAGTATAAATGTTTCCATCATGAGTAGATTTCTTCTATTAAACTATTCAGAGGGCCCAATTAGGGAACTCTGATAAAGAAAACTGTGAGTAGTACTCACATGTCAGCGGGTCGGTACCTAGCATTGTTTCTAGTAAATAATGTCGATTTTAGTAAATATGATAAGTATTTCATTTACTTAGTATTCTTTTGAGTAATAATATTCTAGATTTTAATTAATTTCAGAATTACATTTACTTAGTAATAATTCATAAAATTTAGTAAATAGAAAGCATATTATCTCTAAATTAAGTAATAATAATTTAACAAAAATGAGTAGTTCATTTACTAACTTTAAGTAATACAATTCCTATAATTTAAGTAATTCTATTGATACTTAGTAAATCATTTTATAAGTAAATGAATTCATCCTTATTACTAATTATGTTTACAATTACTAACCATGATAGTCATTTACTTGCTATTCTGACTAAATGGATTACTAATAATTACTAGTTTTTCTTAATCTAATATCTTATTTTAAAAACAACAAGTAAAACTTTTTTTAGAGTGTAGGGGCTATGTCCCTTTTCCTTTACTAGATTTTTAAGTCAAAAGGGACATTTATGCCTTTTATTTCAGCCAATAGCTTAGTCAATGGGTTAGTTCTCTTGTATTCCATAATAAATTTTCATCTGCGAATTTAATTTCACTATGTACTTATTAAATGAAATTTTACAAACGTACAATATGGGTAATTTTAAACTGAACATGTCATTTCAATTGTATCAGCATACTAGACTATATTATTGAACCTTAATTCTTCAGGTAATTTTCTCGGTTGAAGAGGTTTTTTAATTGTTATTATTTTAAACTATATTAAATGAGGTACTTTTATCGATGTTCTATCAATATATATATTACAGACAGGAAACGGAAAAATGAAGGTCATGATCGGGAGAAACATGGTAAGATTAATTGCTCCCAGGAAATCATCAAAAGAAAATATTTGTTTCACTCATTGTTACTGTTTGATGCTTGTAATTGACTGACCACTTATTGAATTGAAATTTTTATTCACAGATAAAAGAATGAAATTTTATCGAAAAGGGGGCTCAAAAATCCCTTTCGCTAGTCTAAAGGACGATCTTGACAGCTCATTTCCAAACAAGAAACTAAAAAGGTTAAAACAACTACTGATTGGTAAGTAAACCGTGATTTTTTGCGGTTGAATATTTCAATCTTTTTTTCTAACCAAATTGATAAAAATGTTGAAAAAAAATTGAAACAATTATTGTTTAAATATGTCTATTTTGAACCTCCAGGGTTATTGATAAATTTTTTGGGGGGGGGTGTTTAAAGATATGGTGACATGTCGGACGGGAAATTAAGATATTCTTTTTATGCCCCCGTAATCGAAGATTCGGGGTATGTAGTTTTTGCCCTGTCCATCCGTCAATCAGTCAGTCTGTCTTTCTGTCTTTTAATCTGTTTTGATCTTTTAATATGTTTGTCCGCAAAGTCTTTAATCTTGCGCAGAACATTTGATTGGTTGAGGCTATGGTTTTCATATTTCCCATGTGTATTCTTTTTGACAAGGCCTTTCTTTGGGTACCACCAAATTCGACCTTTTTTCCTTAACCTCGGAGTCTGACCCAGTTTTGCAAAATTTTACCCAGCGGTAACCTTGGCCATAAAGTTTGAACAATTGGTGCTAGTGCTTTCATACTTATCATGTGTAATCCTTTATTTAGATACCAACAACTTTTACCCTTTGACCTTGATCTTAGAGTTTGACCTACTTTTAAAAAAAACTTTCGCCATAAATTTTGAGCAGGTTGTGCTAGGGTCGTCATATTTCATGTGTATTTCTTTTGAGAAGGCCTTACTTTGGTTACCCACATATCGATTTGCATTTGAAAAAAAATTAACGGTAAGTTGTCACACGGGGACATCAGTGTTTCACAAACACATATTGTTTTTCTCTTCCCCTCTATCAGTTGCATTTAGATTCATTATAGCTTATTTGATTTTTAGCTCACCTGAGCTGAAAGCTCAAGTGAGCTTTTCCGATCACATTTTGTCCGTCGTCCGTCTGTCTGTCTAGCTGTCTGTCCGTCTGTAAACTTTTCACATTTTTGACTTCTTCTCCAGAATTCCTGGGCCAATTTCAACAAAACTTGCCACAACTGAAGCATCCTTGGGTTAAGGGGATTCAAGTTTGTTCAAATGGAGGGCCACGCCGTAATTTAAGAGGAGATAAATGGGAATTAGTGAAAATTTGGTGAAATGTTTTAAAAATCTTTTTCTCAAGAACCACTGTGGCTGGAAAGATGATACTTATGGGAAATCATCCTTAGGTAGTGTAGATTCAAGTTTGTTCAAATCATGACTCCTTGGTGTAGGGCGGGGCCACAAGATACAATCAAAGTTTAATATAGAAATATATAGGAAAAATCTTTAAAAATTTTCTTCTCAAGGACAGGAAAGCCATGATTGATTATACTTACTTGGAAGCATGCTTGGGTAGTGTAAATTCAAGTTTGTTCAAATCATTACCCCCGGGGATAGGGCGGGGCCATAAGGGACGATCAAAGTTTTACATAGAAATATAAAGGAAAAATCTTTAAAAATCTGCTCAAGAAAAGCAAATCCATGATTGATCATACTTATATGGAAGCATCCTTAGGTAGTGTAGATTCAAGTTTGTTCAAATCATGACCCCCAAGGGTAGGGTTGGGCCATAAGGGGCAATCAAAGTTTTACATAGAAATATAAAGGAAAAATCTTTAAAAATCTTCTTTTCAAGAACAGCAAAGCCATGATTGGTCATACTTATATGGAAGCATCCTTAGGTAGTGTAGATTCAAGTTTGTTCAAATCATGACCCCTGGGGGTAGGGCGGGCCACAAGGGACGATCAAAGATTTACATAGAAATATATAGGAAAAATCTTTAAACATCTTCTTCTCAAGAACAGCAAAGCCCAATCTGATTAAGGATCGCTACACAAGGATCTGAAGAAACCCCTTTCAGGGTCATCTCCTGGCGACCTTTCAATTATCCAATAAAACGATTTATAAGTATCTCGGAATTTAGTTCCAGAAGTAAAAGCCCCGATGACACACGAACGGAAAATCGTGACCTAGTTTCAGTTACCTGCTAGGAGAACGACTACAGTTTTTTCTGTACAGAAATATAATAAGTACTTGCTTTTATCTTGATTTTTAGCTCTTTGTTTGATACGAAACGATCGATAATATCTTTGCTACAGCTATTTTCACTTCTACATTAATTTTCCCAAACGTCCTTAAATACGACCTCTCTGATTGATCACAATTTTAATGAATATTTTTATGAGAAAGGTCACCAGGAGATGAACCTGAATGGCGTTTCTTCAGATCCTTTTGTAGCGATCTTTATGTGAGCGGATCAAAGGATTTGATTTTATTCAGATTGAGCAAAGCCATGATTGATCATACTTATATAGAAGCACCATTAAGTAGTGTAGATTCAGGTTTGTTCAATTTATGACCCCTGGGTTAGGGCGGGGCCTCAAGGACAATCAAAGTTTAACTTAAGGAATGACTCTAATTCTTGGCCAAATTATCGAGTATAATCTGGTTTGTGTTCAGTTTACGCTTTATAATCCGCGAAACCGATTAGAAAAAAGCGTAAACTGACCCAAACTAGATTTTACTCAATAATTTGGCCAAGAATTAGAGTCATTCCTTACTATTCAATTTTAAAATAATTAAACAACTTTGGATGTAAAATTGTGTTGCGTTTTACGAGTTCAAATTTACCACGCAATAATACAACCGTAGTAACGGAAATGATGTGAAGCGAGGGGAGGTAATAGCTGATACATTGATCTAGCAGCCATGATGTGTGTTTACGTGAGTTAAGATCGAGTTAGTGTTTGAAGTTAAAGATACAGTTATTAAATTTTGAATTTTCCATCGGTTCCGAGGACTGGAAATGAGGGGATTGCATGGATAAGATGATTAAGCTGGTCGTCAAGGAGGTGTGTCCCCATACCAAACCAGATTATACAAAATATTTTGCGTTCCATTTTGGAAATCAACCAATGAGAGGCGAGAATATAAACAAAATTAAATTATATAAGAATATATAGAAAAAAGCTTTAGAAATCTTCTTCTCAAGAACAGCAAAGCCATATAATTGATAATATTGATATGGAAGTATCCTTAGATAGTGTAGATTCAAGTTTGTTCAATTTATGACCCCGGGGGATATTGAAAGTTTTACATTTTAATACACAAGATTTTTTCTCACGGACACAGCAGAGCCATTTAATCCTATTATCATTGAAGCATTCTCAGGTAGTGTAGAGTATTTTTGTTCGTCTCGGTCGGGGAAGGGGGCACAGACTTCAAGGGTAAAAAGAAAAAAGCTATATTTAGTTAAAGAAATATGCAGGCATCTTTGTTAGCGTAGATTCAAGTATTTAAACTTATTCAAAGCACACCCCCCTCCACAAGCCACAGTGCTCAGGTGAGCTGTGTGGCCAATGAGCCTCTTGTTGTCTTTTGATACGTTACCAATGATAGTCACATGCCAGAAATGACGGACTGATTAAAGTTTGTGAAAGTTGGTAAAAATTTAAATAAATATATATTTTTTAATTTTTCATAAAAAAAATTGTCTGCTTTATCATTTTTTATGTTCAGATCAAGAAGAGATAGAAGAAGACTCTGTATTTGCCTGTAATTCGTTGTGGGACATTTTAAATATCCTGATACAGAGAGACTTGTTCAGTAGAAATGATGTTATATTTGTACAGTATTTGCTACGAACGATAGGATGCCTCGACCTCTATGAAACGTGTTACAAGTACGCTAAAGATTGTGAAGCGCTTTGTTTCTTTGAAAGTCAACCAGGTACGATTTCAGTACGTACATTGTATTCTTTCAACAAGTAACTGACACATGGTCACATGAATATGATAAACTGTTATAGTTATATTTACAGAAAATGGCTGTAAGAATGTCAAGTTTCACATAGATGGCAACATCGAAGAGTACTCAAAGGAGGATATTCTTTTTATACAAATAACAGTTGCAAAAATGTTGAAATGTCCTACTGATTACATTGTCATTAGTGGACTAGAACGTGACACAAGCTTTCTACTAATTCTGTCAATTAAAGATGAATATACGACGTTATTACTGGAACATGGTCAACAAATTTTAGAAGATCTGTCTTTTTTGAAGGTGGATTATATTGAATATGATGAAATTCTTATCCATAAGGAAAACATTAGTCAGGGTAAGAAATTACTTACATTTCACTTTCTTATGGTAATTCTTCTAAATAACATTTCGATGTTATATACTTTTCATTTGAACTTTCATTTTCCTGTCTACCAAAGTCAGTTCGTTCTACCCTAACTATATTGGATTTTTAAAACTCCCTAAAAATACCTACAAACAAATCTACACTGCTTTGTCAGATAAATGCTCTATTAAGCCCTTATCCTTACTTCTGACAAATATATTAACTGCTGTTAGGGAGAAAAACTTTAGTTTTACCCTGCTTCAGGATTTTCTAGTAGTGGTAAAAAGAAGGATATGGAGATAACGAACAGTATTCAATCTCAAAGTCCATAAAACAATACAAAATAAGAGCAGAGCAAACACGGACCTCCGGAACATCAGAGGTGTGATCAGGTGCCATGGAGGAGTAAGCATCCCCTCCGACCGGTTACACCTGCCGTGTGCTCCTTGTCATGATCATGAAATAATGGGAAAATCCGTTGTCAATTCATTGTATAAATAATGGACTAACGAAAAGTATGAAAAACGTCAGTCAGGCATTTGACTCAATGATAAAATAATTGTATTTGCTGACAAGGTCATTGTATCGACCATAGAACTTACAAAATGATGACTTTAAAGGAGACGGCTGATATTCTTGTGTTATCAACTTGCTTGTCAATAATTTACCTCGTCTTAGAAATTGTTCATACGTAGAGCAAGCTCTTGCGTATCGAATCAACTGAGATATATACAGCTCAACAAACTTTTTAAACTCACATGGTTTTTCGCACAAATTAAAGTCATATTTTTCTTGCAATAAAACTTAAAATTACCGAGTTTCAGTACGAGGTATAGGCCTTATATTATGAAATATTTCATGTTAAAGGTGCATATACTCTAAAATCATTATTTATCTTAAGGTTTGAAATTCAATTTTCTAAAAGGGGATTTTTTTTATAAGTCGTATGATGTTGAATGTGTATGATTCTATCATAGGTATTTACAAAGTAATTAATCGAACTTTCTTTGATACTATTTGGTTGAAATGTTCAAATTGACTTCTTACAGATGAGTATTTTTCTAGGTTCTTTGCACATTTTTAATACTTGTCATGGTTTTGTCGAAATACTGCGCAGAATAATGACAAAACTGCGTAAAGAAATCCTGTGAAAGGATAGGATGATTAAGTATTGTTTATCTTTCAACCTAGTGAATTGTAAATATTAAAAATAATTTTTTTTATATTTATGGTCTGAAACTTTGAAATTTTGCGTTGGTAGGTAACTTTCATGATGTTAGATATCAGGAAGTTAACCTGATGAAATGTCATCTTTTTAACATGGAAAGCAGTCGAACAGATGAGAAATACTTCTATCATCTTGCGCTTTAGTGTCAAATTAATGTACAGAAAATACAGCATGAACTGCACTGTTTCTGTATGAAGGCAAGGCAAAAGTATGCTTTAAAATGAATGGATACAAAGACGGTTGCATTTGAAGAGAAAGCATTGAAAAAAACCATTTGGAAATTCTCATAATATATCATCCAAGAGAATATAAAAATCCTACCAATTATTTTGTGTGAATTATGTTTAAAGTAATGGAATACGATCAAAATTAAGTTATAATTCATTTTTAAAATATATTTTGTTGTCACGACACAGAATTTTGCATTATGACAATGTGACCTTAATTTGTGCGAAAAACAAAGTTTGTTGAGCTGTACACTCCGTATGCAGGTGACGAAGGTATATTGCTGCATAAGTCAGATTTGGACTCAGAGAAACTCCTTAGAAATTTTAGAAAATATAAAATCGTTATTTTTTTCAAAAGTCAGTAAAATGAAAACGAACGACTTTCTACACTAACTAGGCTTTTTGATATTATAGAACACTTCTTCTTCAATAAGAGTAGAAGTTTTTGTATTTTATGTACCATGTACCAATATTCCAGTCACTAAGTATCCCACACGTTTTATGTGTTGGACTTTAAAGTTGAAAATGCTGCTATATTGTGATGGTTTGGGGATGCGATTTCAATTTATTATTCAACGGGAAAAAATCTTCGGGGTTTTTTGTGAGCATAGAACATTTTCATTAGTACCTTATCTTTTTTGTTTATAAAACTGATAAAAATTATATAACATTGTCTTTCCTGCATCTCAATTAATATTACCTTGTAAACTGACCTCAACCACATGTTTATAGTAAAATGTTAACCTGTAGTAGACCATCATTGCTCTACTATTCATCAATCGGATTTGACAAATGTTATCAGTAAGCTCTGTTGTGACATTCAATAACGATTGTCATTTCAGGTAATTTTCTCGAACATGTTTTATAGTCAGATGTACTTTTTCTTTCTCATGGTAATATAACGAAGAGTGAACTGATCGATTTTAACAGATCTATAAACTAAACTTTGTGCATATTGCATAAAACACAGACACAGAAATTCCAGAGGTGGGATCAGGTGCCTAGGAGGAATGAGTATAAAGTTTAAACCTAGAGTAATGTGTGTGTAGAATCAGAGTGATTTTTAAGAAGTTTGGCTCCTGTCATCAATTGTATTGAGAATTTTTTTTTGTAAAGCATATTTTTATAATCTACACACATAGCTTAAAAAAAATCATAACATAAAATAGGGGTCAGTGAGCTTCTTTCAGCTCTACGGAGCAATTAATATGACATTTTTGCACTATAATTAACTCATAAATATTTTTTTTACCTTCAAGTTTTACCTTTGATATTTTAACCATATGAATTACTGGAACAAACATAGCCTTTTTTCATTCTGAATAGTCACATTAAAATTTGTGGCAACAAAAAATAGTTCCAAATTACTTCTTACTTCGCATAGTGAATTATTTGACCCCTCTGCACTCCAAAAAAGTTATTTTTCCAGTGTTAAACATTTAAAAAAAAAAAAAACAGAATCATTTGAAAGTAATGTCATTTTCGACTAAAAGTAAAGTGGTTAAAACTTTCTTATATTTTCAAAAATGAAATTAAAAAAATGAGGTCTGTGATATAAATTTTTAGATATTAGTAAAAATAATGCTCATTTTATGCTTTGTCTAATGCATGTAAAATACTTAGGTATCAAAAAGACAACATAAAAGAATGTCTCCTCACACGACATGCTTTTATACTGAATTCTTTGTGTTTGAGAACTTAACGTGCAGGAGTGAATTTACTGACAACAACTCAGAACTAGACTTTGAGTAATGAATTTTTAAAGAATTTTTTTGAATTTCCATTACATAAAATACCTTAATCAAGGGAATTATAACCTTGATCAAGCTATATAGCTTTATCAAGCTATATACCCTTATCAGGGTATTGTGCTGGACCTGTTAAATCTGTCTTTAAAGACAAGACTCGTCTCTGATACGTATACATGACGATATGGTTGTGCTTTCTGTATGTACCGAAATGTGAAAAAAATAATATTCAGAAAAGCAACAAAAGATTACAGTGGGGAAAAAGTGTAGCAAGGCCTAGAAAGTTTAAATATCTTTGTAAACAGCACATGGGCTTTGATTAGTTTCTTTTTGTGTGCTGAACAAAAACTAATGAAGACACACCTATATAACTGTCAAGTGAACCAATCAGACCCCGTTAAATATTTCAGAAATAGAAGCATTCTTCACCATGAAGAATCAATTCTTCGCAAGAAATGGATGCATTTGATTGGCTGAATACGTAGGTTATGTTCTAATAGAGACTTATACTTCCACCTTTTATTTAGCAAATGAATTGTTTTTCACTGTGAGCATGAAAATAATAGATATTTTTTCAAAAATGCTTTTCATTTATGAAATGGATGGAAAAGTGATCGTCATGCCTTTCCGATCGCCTTAAGATTTTTTCCTTTTTTCAAGCGTAAACTTCCTGTAGTATTCATAATAACCCATAATGCTATTCTCTAATCAGCTGATTTGTCAGTTTACGTCGTGTTGCTGTCTGATTTGCTAATCTGACGCCAAAAAATACAGGCCTGGTTCTCATGAAAAAACTGAATAGCAACATAACTTTGAAAACTGAATAGCAACATAACTTTTCTGTTTACCATGTCTCCACGTGCTAGTCACTTCCTAGCACTGTCAGAGCTACTCTGAACTCACCGGGTTTTATAGTTTGCAGAACATCGAAAAATAAAAGGTTTCGAACACATTAGTAGGGGTGTACGTGTAGGTTGCGTGTTAAAAATAGCAATCCAATCTTAACAATACGTAATACATGTACTTCGAAAGCGGAAAAATTGATTTTCATTTTTCTTAAAAACCTTCCGCCATATAATTAGTTGCTCACCACATGATTTGGTATGAATTATGAAATTTAATA
>NW_026924068.1:0-23100 GCF_032062105.1 Saccostrea cuccullata | reverse complement strand
TAAATTAAACTTGAAAGATGCATTTCATGAAGAAGACGGTGTCACGGAGAGCGTGCAAATTTCTTTTATATGAAAAATCGCTATTTCCGAGTTTCAGCCGATTCATATTTAAATCTAAATAAAATTAAAATAAATTCCATACACCTAAGAAAGCAAGAATACTTGGTATTAAAATGTCGTAATAGAGCAGAAGAATCGAATGATATTAACCATAATTGCAGAAATAGCCAATGCGAGCTTTAATTAATTTTTATGCTCAGCAGTAACTTAATTTCAGATAGAAAAAAAATGCAGATTTTGCCGATATTCACTAGAATTTCATTGTCCTTTAGAGACTCACCTTAAAACTCTCAGGACACTTTCTTTCAGGTCTCTTCTTCCTTTTATTACGAATCTTATGTCGATATTTCGTTTCGTTTGACTTGTAGACATTTTCTC
Source organism: Saccostrea cuccullata (assembly GCF_032062105.1). NCBI lineage: Eukaryota > Metazoa > Mollusca > Bivalvia > Ostreida > Ostreidae > Saccostrea > Saccostrea cuccullata. The sequence goes on along the minus strand of NW_026924068.1, from coordinate 22,662 downwards.
TAAGTTGGTGTTGATTTTATTTTATTTCTTTACAAGGGGGGGGGGGTGTTATTTTATAAGCATTTGTTAGCGTGATGGTTGTAAATAACTCCACGACCTTTAGCTTGATTGTGACCTTTGGGTCAATGGGGTCAAAGGTCAAGGTCATTTATCAAGGTCAAAGGTCAAGGTCATCCCAAAAAAAAAAGAGAGAGTTAAACTTGAGATTAACACTTGAAGCTGAATCTAGATAAAGGTAATGAATATTTCTTTATGACCTTTTGAGTAAGGGTCAAGGTCAGAGGTCAAGGTCAATGTCAAATTTCGAGGTCAAAGTTCAAGGTCATTTGGATTTTAAGCTTAAATTGACCATTTCTCTAGTTTTTCAATGACCTTGACCTTTGACCTTGACCTACTTTTCAAGGTCAAAGGTCATAAGATCTCATGCACTTGGTCCCATATCTTTACCACTTGTCCTTTAAAAGTTTTTAATTTTTCTTGTCAGCTTTAAGACTTTCAGGGGCAATAACTCATTGAAGGAGTCACCGAATACTTTTGCAATGGATAGATTCCAGAGTCCTCTCAATTAATCCAAGACATTGGTGAAGGTTTCATACCTCTACGGTTTACGGTTTCAAAGGAGTAGCGATAACAAGCATTTCTTGCGAAAGGGGCAATAACTTCGAAAGCCGTCATAGTTCATACGCGTTGGGTCAAATTTGTTCCTAACTTTTAATGACCTTTACGATGAACAAAAAGTCTTTTCGATAAATGTCGAAACAAAAAATCAGCGGAAGAAGAATAATAATAATAATAATAATAAACAGAAGAAAATCAATAGGTCTTTCCACAGAAAGGTGGAAAGACCTAATAATAACTAGAGCAAAGCTCGTTGCAAAGCAACCAGTAGGTCTTCCGTCCAGTTTTGACCGGAAGTGCCGAAAGTGACATCAAAAAAGAAAGCAATGATCTAAATCATCTCCAGTGACTTTATAATTTCAATTTTGCATCAAAAGCCAAAATAAGCTATTTTTGGCTACTTCCGGTTTGACCGGAAGTGATGCCAACGGACGAAACATTTATTTTTATGCTCCCAAAGACATATGTTATCCAAAAACTTTTCAAGAACGGCAAAAATACGCGTTTTCCGACTACTTCCGGTTTGGCCGGAAGTGACGACGTTGGACGTATTTTGACGACTCCAGTAGATAAAGCTTGACATTTTGAACAACTTTGCTTCTTTGACGTATTACAAATTCTCAATACTTTTTGAGATATTAAAGAAAAACTTTCGGCCCCTCTCAGCCCTTAATTATAGGGGCCAGCCCCTTATCGTTGATATCCTTTGAAAGATAGTCACATTCTCTACAACTTTTGTTCTATATGTCTTAACAAAATATTTGTAGATGAAAAGATATCGAAGAAAAAGTGTTAAATTTTTTTAAATTCTCGATATGCCCTTTTTCGGACCATAGCGAGCGTCGGCGTGTAGCACTTACGGTGAAAATGAAATACGTGTGTCACATCTACATATATTGCTCTATCTTTGCTGAAAAACTCAAGTTTCTATCCAGAGCCGTTTTTGAGAAAACTCGCGGACAAACTGACCCTCTGAAAATCATTAAATCGCAAAAATCTCAAAACCGGAAGTGACGTCATCAAAACAAAAAATTATATATCAGCTTTGTTTGATGTTCTATCAGTTCTGAAAGTTTCATGAAAATCGAGCCAGACGTTTCCGAGAACTCGCGTGCACAAAATCGGTAAGAAAAAAAAACAATAATAATAATGAAAATAGTGGAAAAGAAACCTAAGAATAACAAGAAGGTCTTCCGCTGAAGACGGAAGACCTTAATAACTAGATACGATCTCGTTGCGAGCAACGAGTGGGTCTTCCGTCCAATTCTTGATGAGATGAGATAAGATTTTGATTGCAAGTTTCATTCTAAAATAATGATTTACCATAATCTGTAAAAAGACATTGAACATTAAAGACTTAAAAAATCGGCCTTTTGCCCATAACGGCCCCTAATTTTAGGAATCGGCCCTTTTTATTCATATCATCTTAAAGCTCTTAAGATTTTGAACATTTTTGTTCAACAACCATTCAGAAATTCTTTTTCGTTTTTGAGCTATTAGCAAAAGAAATATTTAGGGGCCAACCCTTCACCTCCTTAATGGGGACATTTAGCAAAAAATGAAAGGTTACATATTGTTCAGAACATTATTTTGAACATCTTTTGTTCAATATTGCTTATCAAAATATTTCTCCCTTTCGAGATATAAAGCATCAAAGATTTAGCACTCTGGCCCCTTGTTGCCCCTAATTGTGTACAGTACGACATAAAAATCGTAATATCTAGTTGTAAATAATTGAGATAAACATCTTTGCTTCTGTAATGTATTACAAAATATTGACTGATAAAGAGTTATCGATTGAAGACTTTTGGCCCCTCTTGGCCCCTACTTCTAGTGCCCAGTCCCTTTTTCGGGATCTCATCTTAAAGATCTTAAGATTTTGAACATTTTGTGTTCAATAATTATTCAAAGATTCTTTTTCGTTTTCGAGCTATTAGCAAAAGAAATATTTAGGGGCCAACCCTTCAACTCCTTAATGGGGACATTTAGCAAAAAATGAAAGGTTACATATTGTTCAGAACATTATTTTGAACATCTTTTGTGCAATATTGCTTATCAAAATATTTCTCCCTTTCGAGATATAAAGCATCAAAGATTTAGCATTCTGGCCCCTTGTGACCCCTAATTATGTACCATACGACATAAAAACCATGATATCTAGTTGTAGATGGTTGAGATAAACATCTTTGCTTCAGTAATATATTACAAAATATTAACTGATAAAGAGTTATCGATTGAAGACTTTTGGCCCCTAACGGCCCCTAATTCTAGTGCCCAGCCCCTTTTTCGGGAACTCATCTTAAAGATCTTAAGATTTTGAACATTTTTTGTTCAACAACTATTCAGAAATTGTTTTTCTTTTTTGAGCTATTAACAAAAGAAATATTTAGGGGCTAACCCTTCCACTCCTTAATGGGGACGTTTAGCAAAAAATGAAAGGTTGCATATTGTTCAGAACATTATTTGAAACATCTTTTGTTCAATATTGCTTATCAAAATATTTCTCCCTTTCGAGATATAAAGCATCAAAGATTTAGCATTCTGTCCCCTTGTGGCCCCTAATTATGTACCATACGACATGAAAATCATAATATATAATTGTAGATAGTTAAGCTTAACATTTTTTGTTCAGTAATACATACCAAAATATTGATTGTTAAAGAGTTATCGATGAAAGACTTCTGGCCCCTTTTTGCCCTTAATGTGATGAGTCAGCGCTTTTTTCTTGGTATAATATGAAAGATCTCGATGGTTTGCACAAATGATGTTCAGTATGCTTTAACAAAATAATTATACTTTAAAAGATATGATGCGAAATGTCTCAAAAAATCGGTCATGATTTGTGTCCTAAATTTTGACCCCTACCGAGTTTCCATACTAGGCACAACCGGAAAATTTGAAAACCCAGGTGCACAACTACAACATGTCCTCTACTATCACTAAAAATTTCAGCTCTCTAGCTTTTGTCGTTTTTGAGTTTTTGTGTCGACAAAATGGTCATCTGAAATTCGATAAAAGGGCGATAACTTCTTACCGGAAGTGATTTGTCAAAAACGGAAATGCCGAAATTAACTTCAGATAAGGATGCATCAACACTGCAAATTTGAGCAAAATCGGTCAAGCCATCTCCGAGAAATCTTCTGCACAAAATTTGTGAAGAAAAGAAAAAAGAATAATAAAAGTGAAAAAGAAACAATAGAATAATAGAAGGGTCTTCCGCTGAAGACGGAAGACCCCAATAACTAGATACGATCTCGTTGCGAGCAACGAGTGGGTCTTCCGTCTAATTCTTGATGAGATGAGATAAGATTTTGATTGCGATTTTCACTCTAAAATAATGATTTACCACAATCTGTAAAAAGACATTTAACATTAAAGACTTAAAAAAATCGGCCTTTTGCCCCTAACGACCCCTAATTTTAGGAATCAGCCCTTTTTATTCATATCATCTAAAAGATCTTAAGATTTTGAACATTTTGTGTTCAACAACTGTTCAGAAATTCTTTTTCGTTTTTGAGCTATTAGCAAAAGAAATATTTAGGGGCCAACCCTTCAACTCCTTAATGGGGACGTTTAGCAAAAAATGAAAGGTTGCATACTGTTCAGAACATTATTTTGAACAACTTTTGTTCAATATTGCTTATCAAAATATTTCTCCCTTTCGAGATATAAAGCATCAAAGATTTAGCATTCTGGCCCCTTGTGGCCCCTAATTATGTACCATACGACATATAAACCATAAAATATAGTTGTAGATGGTTGAGATAAACATCTTTGCTTCAGTAATGTATTACAAAATATTAAGTGCTAAAGAGTTATCGATTGAAGACTTTTGGCCCCTCGTGGCCCCTAATACGAGTGCCCAGCCCCTTTTTCGAGATCTCATCTTAAAGCTCTTAAGATTTTAAACATTTTGTGTTCAACAACTGTTCAGAAATTCTTTTTCGTTTTTGAGCTATTAGCAAAAGAAATATTTAGGGGCCAACCCTTCAACTCCTTAATGGGAACGTTTAGCAAAAATTGAAAGGTTGCATACTGTTCATAACATTATTTTGAACAACTTTTGTTCAATATAACTTATCAAAATATTTCTCCCTTTCGAGATATAAAGCATCAAAGATTTAGCATTCTGGCCCCTTGTGGCCCCTAATTATGTACCATACGAAATAAAAACCATAACATATAGTTGTAGATGGTTGAGATAAACATCTTTGCTTCAGTAATAGATTACAAAATATTAACTGATAAAGAGTTATCGATTGAAGAATTTTGGCCCCTCTTGGCCCCTAATTCGAGTGCCCAGCCCCTTTTTCGGGATCTCATCTTAAAGATCTTAAGATTTTGAACATTTTGTGTTCAACAACTGTTCAGAAATTCTTTTTCGTTTTTAAGCTATTTGCAAAAGACATATTTAGGGGCCAACCCTTCAACTCCTTAATGGGGACGTTTAGCAAAAAATGAAAGGTTGCATACTGTTCAGAACATTATTTTGAACAACTTTTGTTCAATATTGCTTATCAAAATATTTCTCCCTTTCGAGATATAAAGCATAAAAGATTTAGCATTCTGGCCCCTTGTGGCCCCTAATTATGTACCATACGACAAAAAAATCATACTAAATAGTTGTAGATGGTTCAGATAAACATCTTTGCTTCAGTAATGTATAACAAAATATTGACTGATAAAGAGTTATTAAATAAAAAATGTTGGCCCCTTTCAGCCCTTAATTTGATGAGTCAGCACATTTTTCTTGATATTATATTAAAGATCTTGATATTTTGCACAAATGTTGTTCAGTATGTTTTAACAAAATATTTATATTTTAAAAGATATGATACAAAATGTCTCAAAAAATCACTCATAAAACGTGTCCTAAATTTTGACCCCTACCGAGCTTCCATACTAGGCACTTCCGGAAAATATCATGACCATGTTGCAACATGGCAACATGTCCTCTATCATCACTAAAAATTTCAACTTTCTAGCTTGAGCCGTTTTTGAGTTCCATCACAGACAAGGAGGACCTCTAAATTTCGATCAAAGGGCGATAACTCCCGACCGGAAGTGAATTTTAAAAATATTATTTGCCGGAATTAACTTCAGATGACAACGCATCGACTGTGAAAATTTGAAGCAAATCGAACGAGACATCTCCGAGAAATCTTCTGCACAAATTTTGTAAGAAGAAAAAAGAATAAAAATAATAATAACTAGATGAGATCTCGTTGCGAGCAACGAGTAGGTCTTCCGTTGATTTTCTAGATAAGATGAGATGTGATTTTGACTGAGATAATCGTTAAAAGAGAATGACTTTAAGTTTTCCTTCATTAAATTAAAAATTATTTTCATTTTTATCAGTGGATTCTAAACATCTTTTGTTCAATAAGGCTGATAAAAATACTTTTTGATACGTAAAGCATAAAAAATGACGCATTTTGTTCCTTGCAACCCCTAATTACGTAACATATGATCAAAATGTTATCATATATTGATGCAATTCGTTATGATGAATAATTTCGCCTCAGTTATGTATAACAAAATATTGATCATTAAAGAGTTATAGATAAAAGACTTTTGGCCTCTCTGAGCCCCTAATTTGAGGGGTCAGCCCCTTTTTCTTGCTATCAAATGAAAGGTCTTGTGATTTTAAAGATTTTTTGTTCAACATTTATTCAAAGATTTCTATTCGTTGTGGACATATACTAAATGGAAATATTAAAGGGCCAGTCCTACAAGTCCTTAATGGGCCGTTTTACAAAAATTCAAAGTATGCATATTGTTTAGAACATTATTCTGACCATCTTTTGTCCAATATTGCTTATCAAAATATTTCCCCTTTTCGAGATAAAAAGCATCAAAGATTTGATATTCTGGCCCCTTCTGATCCCTAATTACGTAACATATGATCAAAATTGTATCATATATTGTTGCAAATCGTTAAGATAAATACTTTTGCTTCAGTAATGTATAATAGAATATTGATCATAAGAGAGTTATAAATAAAAGACTGTTGGCCCCTCTCAGCCCCTAATTTGAGGGGTCAGCCCCTTTTTCTTGATATCAAATGAAAGTTCTTATGATTTTGAAGATTTTTTGTTCAACACTTATTCAGAGATTTCTATTCGTTGTGGAGATTTGCTAAAAGGAAATATTTAGGGGCCATCCCTACAAGTCCTTAATGGGGCCGTTTTACAAAAATTCAAAGTATGCATATTGTTAAGAACATTATTCTGGCCATCTTTTGTTCAATATTGCTTATCAAAATATTCCCCCTTTTCGAGATATAAAGCATCAAATATTTGATATTCTGGCCCCTTCTGACCCCTAATTACGTAACATATGATCAAAATTGTATCATATATTGTTGCAAATCGTTAAGATAAATACTTTTGCTTCAGTAATGTACCACAGAATATTGATCATTAGAGAGTTATAGATAAAAGAATGTTGGCCCCTCTGAGCCCCTAATTTGAGGGGTCAGCCCCTTTTTCTTGCTATCAAATGAAAGTTCTTATGATTTTGAAAATTTTTTGTTCAATACTTATTCAGAGATTTTTATTCGTTGTGGAGATATGCTAAACGGAAATATTTAGGGGCCATCCCTACAAGTCCTTAATGGGGCCGTTTTACAAAAATTCAAAGTATGCATATTGTTAAGAACATTATTCTGGCCATCTTTTGTTCAATATTGCTTATCAAAATATTCCCCCTTTTCGAGATATAAAACGTCATAGATTTGACATTCTGGCCCTTCGTGACCCCTAATTACGCAAGATATGCTTAAAAGTTTATGATATATTGTTCCAAATGGTCTAAAATTAAATAATATCGAAATTTCGACCAGAAAAAATGATAAAATTTTTTGGTCATATGAAGGATCGAACCCGGGTCGCCCGCGTGACAATCCAACGCGCTAACCATTTAGCCATTGGGATCGCCGCTTCGCGTTTTCAAATGCAAATATCTCGGGATTGGCTTTTTCGATTTTCAAACAAATTACATATTTCGCTTCTGCAAAAGGGTCTCTATTCAAATCAAAAACAAAAATATTAAAAAACAAAAGTTGAAAAATTGCGTTTTTTAAATTCGCTTCCGGTATTGTACCGGAAGTACTGACGGCGCACGAAAAGGCGATTCTGCAACGCTATAAATCATGAACTATCATATCCAATTAATCTTCAGTTCATATCTTAAGCAGTTTTCGCTACTAAATCAAGACAAAATTGCAATTTAAAATCAGAAAATTCCCCATATCTCACGACCGGAAGTGACGTCATAAAAACGCTTAAAAACCTATCAAGATCAATTGATTAGCTATCACATATGAACATTTCATGTAAATCGGCCGAGCCGTTTCTGAGAAATCGCGTGCACAAAATCGGTTGGAAGAATAATAATAATAACTAGACCTTATTTTTGTCGTTCAACAAAAACGGAGGGCTTTTCGACCCCTTAAAAAGAAGAGTCTTATATTACACAGTAAAAATAAATATCAAATAATACAATATCGCACAAAGTTCTTTTGAGATCAATTCTGAAACGAAAACATAACAATTCTCTTTGTCCACCAGTGTCTACTTAAAGAGAAATAACTCTTTCATAAATATTTAATACATACGAAAATGTACTAATTTTCAATCCAATTAAACTCCTATAAGGAGTCGAAAAGTGACCCCACGGCCTGTAATTTTTTAACTGTACTCCTTATGCTTAATGCAAAACCAGAATTAGTTTGAAAATTGGTTGAGAAATAAAAAAAAAGTTAAAGAGAAAAAGCTGTTTTCTGTAGTTACCCATAAAGTCCCTTCCATTTAAGGGATTTTATTTCCATGAACTTACAAACTGTAGACAATGATTGAGTCATTATTCATGTGAAATATTACGAGAATTGCTTACTTCCTTTTTGAGATATGGGACATTGTATGATTTCATATTTAACATAGAAATCTCCATAAGGGACTCATAAAACCGGAAGTACTCTTCATATACATACCAAAATTGAAACATAGAGGAAATATTAGGTTCCAGATAGGTTGACAACGGGAGATAACTGTTGCACAATTATTTTTGATACTACTGAAAAATACAATATTTCAGATCTCTAAAAGTCCTATAAGGGATCAAAAAGTGACCCCACGGACCAAAATTTTTTAAATGTCCTTCTTATGCTTAACTCAAAACCGAAATAAATTTGAAGATATGGGGCGAATTAAAAAAGTTACAGTCAAAAAACTGTTTTTCTATTCTGGCCCCTAAAATCCCTTTTATTTTGGGGAACTTTGTTTTCATGACCAAACCCCTTAAAGATAGTACAAAAATTATTATTCATGTGAAATATCACAAGAATTGCATGCTGTACTTTTGAAATAAAAAAACAAACGTGATTTCAAATTTAACATAGAAATCTCCATAGGGAATTTTAAGGATATTATAAAACCGGAAGTACTCTTCATATACATACCAAAATTGAAACATAAAAAGAATATTACACTATAAACAGATTGACAAAGGGAGATAACTCTTACACTATCATTTTATGAAAAAACTAAAAAATACAATATTTCAGGACTCTGAAACTCCTATAAAGGGTCAAAAAGTGACCCCACGGACCATAATTTTTAGACTGTCCTTTGTATGCTTAAGTCAAATCTGAAAACTGTTTGAAAATTCATTGAGAAATAAAAAAGTTACAGGGAATGGTCTGTTTTCAAAGTTGGCCCCTAGAAATCCCTTATTTTCCAAAATTTCAATTTCATACTTTAAAGATGTCAGAAGTGTATCAAAGTCATTCTGTATACAAAATATAACAGGAAAATCTTGAATACTTTAGTAGAAAACGCGCCACGATTAATTTCATTTTAAAAGAAAACTTTTAAGGGTCATAAAACCGGAAGTTCTTTTCGGATTGACATGAAACTTTCAGTATATGTTCTACTAATTAGTTCTAACATATTTCTATGCTCAAAATAATTTTGGAGACGCAATTGTGACTTTCAAAAATTTCATCCCCCCTTCTTCAATGTTTGAAGTCTTATATCTCGAAAACTATTTGTGTTCAAAAATTACATACGCGTACTTTTTTATTGGATTATGTCTCTAGAATTCATATCTCAAATTTGGGAGTCTAAGACACTAAAATTAAAAATGTTTTCGGCTCCTTAAGAATTTTCAGTTTTCCTTTAGTAGAAACCGGAAGTGACTATTCCGGAAGTTGTTCTTGTTTCACGCACGAGAGATTTTAATTTGCTATATAGTGGTAACACAATAATATACCTATTCTTAAAGGTACTCCCTAAATGCTGAACGATAGAAGTGTTCAGTATAATAATAATAATAATAAACAAAACGAAAACAATAGGTCTTTTCGACAAAAGTCGAAAAGCCCTAATAATAGAGAAAAAGAAACCGAACGAAAACAATAAGGTCTTCCGTTGGAAACGGAAGACCTTAATTACAAATTGTCGCCTAGGTTCATGTCAAAATATGGCCGACGCAAAATAATTCCTGAATTTTCCTCTTTAACTCGAGCATTCCTTCATTGGACAGGTCTGATGTTTGATATGAGATGATAAACCATGTGTAAACTTTCTTAGTATAGCGGAATCATGAACATTTTCGGCGTGATAAATGAATTGTTTACAGTAGCGATGAGGCCACCGCGCAGCTGCGAGCGGATCCAAGGATTTATGAATGAATTAAAAAAGATGGAAATAGAGTTCGATTTCTTTTATTTTATTTAATGACATTATTCATATGCAAGTAAAAGATATGCAAGAAAATGCGAGATGCTAATAAATGCAGCTGACAATCTTTATTTTCTCAAGATAATTTTTTTTTAATGAAATAATTATAAATTCTACAGACAAAACATAGGAAGAATGAATGATAGCAAATTATCAGATAACATAAGGGGAACTAAATTTTTTAATGAATGAAACTTTTAAAACGTTACTTGTAAGTTGTATATGTTATATCTGCTAATTCTGCTTGGCTGCGCGCTTCCGAGGGGGGGGGCTGTCTTGAATATAGACTTGTAAATTACCAGATTATTTTGTAGAAAGAATTTAGCCTTTTAATTTTATTAATTTAAAGAAGAGTGCCTTGTTATATAAATGTCAAGGTCATTTTATGTAGAATGTAAAACATTAAAGCGGATTTAGCATTCATTTCAATAACCGAGAAAGGGGGGGGCTAGGTCTCTTACAGTTTTCAAAAAAAAAAAAAAAGAAAAAAATGGGGGCGGGGTATATGATGCACACACATGATATATGTTTCATACATTTTATTTGCTAAAAACACGACTCTGTGGAACCAGAGAAGGTTTTCTACAGGTCCATTCCCCATCCCGGGGAAGACCTTACCTGCACAATGGCACAATGTATTACCCGCGCAGCCTATTTATGAGAAATTGAAATGAATATTTTTTAGTGTTTAAGGAAACGTTGAACCTACGCTTGCGAAAGTTCTAAGACATTCAAAGATATTTAATTTCTTCTTTATCAAATCAAGAAACTGGTTATACGTTAAATCAGCAAATAGGGGCCTTTACTTATGCCATGAATATCACAGAAAAAGATAGAAAGAAAGACAAAGAAATTTAAAAAATCGACTTTTAATCCCCTTTTTTTTTGACGACCGGAAGAATTGACGACGGACAAAATGCTGTTCGACACATCTTCAAGTCATGATCTATGATATCCGACACAGTAGACTTTCATATCTTAAGCTGTTCGGGAGAAATGGACTGGACAAAGGTCATTTCCAGAAGTTGGTCAATACGAAAATAGTAAGAATACTAGAAACGATCTCGTTGCTAGCAACGAGAGGTCTTCCGTCCGATTCAGGAAAAAAAATCTCGTATAATCGAGCTGAAAAGTGATTCACAATTTTGGTCGCAAAGAGGATTGAACCCATGTCGCCTTTTTCTGTTTTATCCCCAACGCGCAAACCATAAAGCTTTTGGGAGTACTGCTCTAAATATACTTGTGTGTATACTTTTGCAACAGTACACCTGTCTAAGAATCATAAAAGGCGGGTCACTATCAATAATATGCGCCAAACGCCACGAGTAAATATTCGTGCATTTTCCTACATTTTATTTGCTAAAAACTCGACTCTGCAGAACCAGAGAAGGTTTTCTACAGGTCCATTCCCCATCACGGGGAAGACCTTACCTGCACATTGGCACCATGTGTATTACCCGCGCAGCCTATTTATGAGAAAATGAAATGAATATTTTTTAGTGTTTAAGAAAACGTTGAACCTACGCTTGCGAAAGTTCTAAGACATTCAAAGATATTTAATTTCTTCTTTATCAAATCAAGAAACTGATTATACGTTAAATCAGCAAATAGGGGCCTTTACTTATGCCATGAATATCACAGAAAAAGATTCAAAAGTTTGGTCGCAAAGAGGATTGAACCCATGTCGCCTTTTTCTGTTTTATCCCCAACGCGCAAACCATTAAGCTTTTGGGAGTACTGCTCTAAATATACTTGTGTGTATACTTTTGCAACAGTACACCTGTCTAAGAATCCTAAAAGGCGGGTCACTATTAATTATTTGCGCCAAACGCCAGGAGTAAATATTCGCGCATTTTCTTTGAACTTTTATGAAATAAAATAAATAAAACGTTCTTATCGCCTTTATTTTATTTCGACGTTTAAAAAGTCTTTGTACACATTACATATATCGTATCTAGCCCAGTTACACTTAAGTAGTGAAACGGAAATTAAGTGTTAAGATCGACACTGAATTGCAACGTACTACTACGTGAAAGTCCAAGTAGTTTTGTTTACATTTCATGCATTCGTATGTCAGAATGGTTTAATCAAACGCTCAGCTGCCTCCATAAACCCCAATTGCGAAATGGCGGAATTGACAAAGACAGCCGCCATCTGGGGCCCGCTTTGTAGCAACCTCGAATGATAAAACGCCGCTAAATGATACAAATAGCATGAAGCGTTGCAATTGCAACGCTTAATGCCATAAATTATTGTATTAAAAGCTGACATTTTCATCCGCTCATGCTTAATCGCCGCTTAATGATAAAATTATATCATTAAGCGTCACAAATGCATTGCAACATCGACGCTTAATGAATCAAGCAAATATCGACATATTCGACGCTTAATGATACACACTGGTGTATCATTAAGCGTTGCAGTTGCAACCCTTAATGATATAAAATTTGGAAATCGCTTGTAATATCTAAGAGAAACACACATCCACCTTTCCTGAACAATGAGATATCATTTGTCAAAATGTTTATATATACCTTGTGCTATATAAATGGTTATTATTGAAGTTTTACTGTTTTTTCTATCTAGTCAAGGGAACGTCGTTAAGCCCCGGATGTTTAAAGAGACAGTCAGATAGTTAGGAGAAAGAGATACAAACAAATGGATAAATAAAATGATATTCAAGTCCTTTTAAAAGAACCATTTTTTTGACTAAAAATACAGAAGCAAACAAGGAATTAAATTCCTTTTAATTTGATACAATGATTTTGATACTTATCCTAAAATAAAATATATTAAAATATTCCAAACTTTGTATTTTAAATTTGATACAGCTTAACACATGTCACTGTTAACGTTTCAGATATACGTATCGAGACATAAATTTATAATTTTCACTTCAATTGTATTTTTAATCTGCTTCGCTTCTCCAAATTTCGATAAAGAGAGACATCAATATTGACAATTTATTTTTAAGTATATTAAACACAAAGAATACAAATGAATGCAATACATTGAATAATATATTATTTTGAGAAAAGGTTCATTCATCTTTTCAGTTTTACTTAAATACATTACTATGGTATGATTATTTTAGAATCAATTTTGAAAACTAGTACATGTATATAATTATCAAATCATGAAAAATATGTCGAATGAAGTAGATGAAGCTGATGTTTTTAAAATTCAAAATGACGCATACTTCATTTTGTAGTATATTTGCCTGTCTGTCTGTCCGTCTGTCTGTAATTTTTTTTTTCAAAATGCTACTCTTCCTGCAGTTTTGGTCTGATTTCAATATAACTTGGCACACAGAAGACTACAATAGATATTTAATTTCTGCAACGGTTTTTGATTTGTGCCTTAGTTACTAAAGATAGAAATAATATAATAAATGCTATTTATCCAAAATTTTTTGTCTGATTTCAAAATAACTTAGCTCACATGTAGACTACACTTAAAGATATAAGTTTTTGATATCGATCAAAGGTGTTGCATTGGTTACTATAATAGAAATGTCTGTGAAATTCATTCAAAATGCTACTCCTCCTACAGTATTAGATTATGATATAATTTGGCATGCAAGTAAACTATACTGGCAAACACTATTATCAGTTTCGTGTTTTTGAGTTTTTTGATTGATGTTGCCATGATAACTAAAATAGAAAATTCTGTAAAATTTTATTGAAAGCTATTACTACAGTTGTAGTTTTATTGCAATCTTGCCACAAAAATAGATTTAATTAAGGACTGTCATTCTATTGATTGTTTTTATAAAGTTTTAAGCCCCAATTGCTTCTTTTTTCTTCCTTTATTTAAGGTAAGGTCAGACGAGTAGAGCTACAGTCTCGACAGAGATATATTTTTTTCTTTCGATATAGAAGACTAAGTTTACATCTGACTAATATTAAAATAAAATAGATTTAAATGGATAGTTTTTTTTTGGTACAAGAGAGACCCTTTCTATCAATGCATGTGCTAGTATTTATTTCTTGTATATTATTATTTTTTTTTTAGAAAAATGGTCCTGTTCCTAAAAAAAATGTTGGAATCTTTTTCTTAAACTTAACCTTGAAATGTAATGAAAAATTAAGAATAGGAATAAAAACACAATTACATCAAAGTTTCAAAGTCTTTACTATTGATAGTTAAATTCCAAAGTTTTCACTGTAGTAAATCAAAGTTTCAAAGTTTTTACTATAGCAAATCAAAGTTCCAAAGTTTTCACTATAAATGGTAAATTTAAGTTCTAAATGTTTACTTTGGTACTATAGTTAATTAAAGTAACACAAGATGAAAGACCACCTTTAAGCAATTGCTTAATGGTGGCTTAATGGTGAATTAATGGTGCTTAAAGAAGTTCACTCTATTAAGCCACCATTAAGCTGCAACTTACAGGTGCTTTATGTCCAAACTTCATTAAGTTACCATTAAGCCACCTTTAAGCCGAGCTTAATGGTGACTTAATGGTCAAACCTCATTAAACTATTTCATTTTATATCGATTCTTTGATCTAAATTTTAAAGTTATTTCAATTTCATTTACACAAAATCTATTTTTTTTGTGATCTATAATGTTGTCTCGATCATAATTTTTGAATAACATTTCTGTCATTATGCAAAATCTCGGGCACTGAGAATAAAGTTAGCTAACAGGGGCTTGCTCCCGGTGTCTAATATTTTATTTTAATCATTAACAGTCACCCCTACTAATGTTATTGTGATTTAAATTCAAGAAATGGTGGTCTAAAATTTACCATTAAGGACCTGTAAGCCACCATTAAGCTACCATTAAACTACATTTAATCACCCATTAAGGACTTAAAGGACTTTTAGATGGCTTAATGGTAACTTAATGGTGGTGTAAATGTTACTTAAATGCGCTTAATGGTGACTTAAAGACAACCATTAAACCACTATTAAGGACCTATAAGCCACAATTAAGCCGAGCTTAAAGGGTGTGTTTCATATTGTATAAACTATAGTTTACTGTAGCATTTTTTTAAAGGATGTGTTTGTTTTTTTTTTACACCAGTCGTGAAATTATCCTATAAATTTTAGTTTGTCGTGCAATGTAACATCACCGACTTTCTCATCACAATAAAACAAAACCCCGATCAAACTACGTTGTAGTTTAATGGAGGTTTTCCACTTTCAGGAGAACTAATAAGACAAGTATGTTTGTAAGCGTCGGGATGGGATGGGGAAAAGGTTATCTACATTAATACATATTTTATGTTGGTTAAGGTAGGATTTTTCTCACATTTCTTGTTTTTAAAAATTAATGAAATGTTCACAGAATCAAGAGGACGATACATATTTGTGATGCTATCAGTAAGAATAGATTTGACTGTTTTATATTACAGGCAAGGTCAGGTCAAAGTCATTACCTTTTTCATTTTTAATAATATATTTTGTATCTCTTGGAATAAGATAAAAATATTCATATTTGACACTCTCTTCTGATTTCTACATTGTTTTCAAAATATTTTAAAATACAGGTACACCAAAAAAAGTGAGATAGGTCGTTCAGAGGATTATCCATAAGGGTTATATAAGAAATATGAACCTTTGGTATCTTGTCCAAATGGCTTGTAAGGTATCCTTATTTTTTGCGAGGAATTTTATGTAAGTACCTACTATTCAATGTCAATCTCTGAAGAAAAATTAAATATTTTTGAGGAACGTGTCGTCTGACCTTAACATTAAACCAGAAATCTCTGTCAAGACTGTAGCTCAACTGGTCCGTACTTATAACAAAGGATAAGAAAAGAAGCCATTACCATCAGACCAAATCTGTAGAGGGAGTAGCGTTATAAAGGAATTTCACAGAAATTTCTATTTTTTTACTAATCATGGCAACGTTGTTCATTAAAATCAAAAACTGATGCACTGTATTTAAGTATAGTCTACTTGTGTGCCAAGTAATATCAAAATCAAATAAATATTGTAGGACAAGTATTGTTTTAAAGAAATTTCACAGAAAATTTATTTTTAGTAAACATGGCAACACTGTTCATCGAAATCAAAAACCGATGAAATATCCTATAAATCTTTGTGTGCCAAGTTATATTGAAATAATAATAATAAATAATGATCGTTTTTATATAGTGCCTTTCTAGCATAAATGCTTCTCAAAGCGCTTTACAATGTCATTCTATGAAATCCGACCAAAACTGTAGTAGTAGTAGCGTTTAAAAAATGTTTACAGACAGACGGACAGCTAGACGGACGGGCGCATTATTATCGTAAAAGCTCTTTTATAGTCTCTGACCAGTAGAGCTAAAAATTTCTGTTTCCAATAATGCGATCCCTTCTTGTACTTCAAAAGATTATTTTTTTTATATTTTTTCACAAAAAGATACTACCATATATGGCCTATAAGATCATATTATCAAATTGACAATTTAAGTGAAATGGATATATGCTAATCCGAATATCCTATATTTCTCCTAATTTTTTAGGATTTATTAGTTATTTTTATATGCTTCCTATACATGTATTTAATTTTTCCATTTTTCACACATAGTAAAGTTGGAACATAAAGGTACAAAATGATACAAAAACTAACAGTTTTTATCGTTTTCGAAAATAACACTTTATACGGATTTTTGGCTCAAATCTGTACTTGGATTTGAAGCATTTAAAAGCAAACATAGTTCTAGTATGTGTGAAAAATCTTATTTATTTGATATTTTTTGAAACTTTTGTCCCTGATTATTAATTTAACTTACATTTGAAAATTTCGTCTAGTCTTTGATTGCGTAAAAATTATAGCTAAACTCAATGTTCTAAAATAATTTTGAGAGGCAGAAAAGAAGATATTTCATACGCCACCATTTAGCCAAAAATATAGTCCCTGCTAGTTTTCAAACGCAGTTTACCATTTCTATTTCAAGTTGTATAATTATGAAAAAGAAAAAAGATATGGTCTTTTAAACCTCTTACATCTAAATATATGACATATTAAGAAATATACTTTGAATATTCTATCTAGTAAGAAACCAGAGAAGAACCCTTCTTAAGTTAAATATATCTTTTATGTTTTGGGGAAGATTAAGGATTTTTTATTCTCCATTTTGAAGGCCTTCCTCAATACTTGAAAAAAGTTGCCAAATACTTGCTTGATATGCAACTTACGTGTCTTTTTATCATCTAAATTACATGTGGTACTGTGGTTTCATCAATTCTCGTTAGCATCAATTTTCGTGGATTTTGTAAACCATACATTTTTGAGGATACGTAATTTCGTGGACAAAAGCATTGCCTATACAAATCTATGTTATATTTCCTAATTCGATGAACATTTGAATTCGTGGATCTGCTCAACAACGAAATCCACGAAAACTGGAGCTCAACGAATATTGATGAAACCACAGTACCCAATGGTCTTAAAGTAACTATTTCTAATCGAAGTATTGTTTTTTCATAACGATAAAAAATTGAAAATTAAATAAATGTCATTGCAATAAAAAAATCTAGCTCGTGCTTATTTTTGCAAACTAGACATCACATTGAAAAACTTTTTTCTTTCTTTCCTTGTATTTGTGCTACGTTTTATGTATAGAATCAGATGAACTTGTGACCATGTGGAATCGATTTAACATTTAATTATGTAGCGCCAAGAATACAATATGCCTTAAATACCAAGAGTCCAAGCATATCAAAGTTTTGTACTTTATGTTTGGAATAATTAGAAACAATAATGTCTTATATTATTCAAAAGTTATTAATTTTATTCCTAACCAGAAAGATTTCAGTCTGTCTTCACTGCAATTGTCAGTGAAGAATGATCTATTTCGGTATACATGTACCATTTATACTCGCCTGTTAGTGGTTTTTGCTTAATATAAGTCTGAAATTTAGACAGTTTTTTTTTCAATCATGGTTGATGTTAGAAAACAGACATGTCCCTAGCAAAAAAAATACTATAGAAATTTTCATAGTTTACAATTGTTTAATATAATTAAGTAGAGAAGCAAAGTAAAAACTTTGGAACTTTGATTTGCTAAAGTGAAAACTTTGGAACGTCGCTAACCACTGTCAAAATGTACGATCCTCTCCCAATCTGGCCGTAGTTGCATGAGACGAGAATATTTTGTAGCTTATTAAAGTATAAACCAACGCAAGTAAAACATAGTCAGACCTATTATGCGACCTTTCAATACCCATTCGCAGTAAACTAAATACATTTGATGAATACTAGTATTAATAGAGAGGGTTTCTCTTGTACCGAAAAAAGAACTATATTCATTTAAATCTATTTCATTTAAATATTAGTCAGATGTAAACATAGTCTTATATATCGAAAGAAAAAAAGATCCCAAACGGAAAAGATTTTTAACAAACTACTATTAAGCTATCAACAAACTACCAACAAACTATATTTTTGTGGTTTGTTAAAGTAGTTTGATAGTATAGCATTTAATGAACAACTAACAAACCACATTTTCTGAAAATAGCTGCAGTGGTTTGTTAGTCTTTCATTTCTTGTGATTGTGATTTCTTTATAGTTTGTTAGACTTGGGATCTTGCAACAGTGTTTTATTATAGTATAGCATTTGCATCTAACCACATGGGAAATTATACTGAAGGGAAAAAGAAACGCAGGGTAAACTTTTGAGGTGAATTAAATTTGTTTTGCTTGAAATACTTTTTAGTTTTCCTATCTAACTTTTAAAATCATCTTTAAAAAAGATATAACCAAATTCTCATATGATTTTGTGTAATTATTCATGAGTTATTGAAGCTCAAATGACGATACCCCAAAAAAGGGAAAATCGAAAACTCTCATTATCTTCAATGTCTATCTCGTGCATCTGTCAGAGTCTTATTTCTCCTTTGCATGGAATTTCATCAGAGTGTTTATCTTTCAAACCCTGGCTATATTTAGCATGGGTAAACACGCAAAAAAAAAGTCAAACGACGCGCGCATGCGCCAGTGAGAGGAATACAACAGTAAGTTGACTGGCTCAAAAAACCAAATTGCGGAATTGTTTTCTTTCAAATTTCGTATGAATGTAATGATTATAATCGTGTACACTAAAAATGTCAGTTTTTGTGGTAGTAACGTGGCGAATTAAGAGATGGCAGGATGAATAACCCGGTCGTAACATGGCTCTGTTTCGCGTTAACGTCAGCGTCACGGTTGATTGAAATCCACTCCAGACCCTCTCTGACAACGGCTAAAAAGTTTTATTGGGAAAAAATTACAAGGGACTGCTTAGTAAACCGTTGTTGCCTTTTTCATTAATTAGGCAATTCGAAAACAAGACCCCATTTAACTTCCGTAAACTGTAAAACGATGTGCATATCTCATATGCATCAAATAATGCAACAAGATTTGTGGACAAACACGTCGTTATCAAATTGCACGTGTTTTGGGCTTTTTAGCGTTTTCCCTACGTGACGTCATTAATTTTACGGTTGAGTAATTCTGAATACTGATTTTGATGCACAGTAACTAAATTTCCCATCTGACCAATTTTCGTAATTTTCGGTCATATGGTCAAATTTTTATCGACAATTATGCTACCCTGCGTTTCTTTTTCCTTTCAGTATATTTTACAGACGTGTTTAGGGTTGAATTATCTAGAATTGTTGAAGTTTCTAATAACAGCTTAATCTTTACATCCGATGTTAGCTATTTGCGCCAATTTTCAAACCACCAAGCAGGTTAGAAATAAAGGAAGTGGTGAAGGGACATTCAAATTGTTAGTATCATTCTGTAAGATCCCTGACTGGAAAAAGCAGCAATTAACATTATTAAAAGATGGATCTGGATACAGCTAGAAGAGGTATTTAATGCATGTCATGAAGTTCCTTTTTACCTAAAATAATGCTGGAATACAGTAACCTTCTGTAAATGTGGATGCGTATGCTTTTTACAAGCTCTGGGTTTTTACTTATTTTCAGATTGACCTAATTAATTCCTATACTAGTTTAAATCAGTTAGGCAAAAAAAAATTATTTCTTGGTTCGCAGGCCCTCCCTCATCTCTTCCAAGGGTGCCTCATTGACCCTTTTTATTGCAAATCAATAAAATATAAACACCAAATCACCTCCCTCATCATTTTTTGAGGTTTTGTACAATGTAAAAGCTGCCTCATCATGTTTTGGGGGCAATAAAAGAAAAAATGCCTCTCTCCCTCGTCATATTTCTTGAGAAAAGGCCTTAAAACCAAGTAATTAACTCTACATGGCCTTATGCATTGGATTATGGGAAGTATTTTTGAAAATAAGACAAAAAAGATGTCTTTCAAAGTTGCATTAATGAGGCCAGAAAAAAAATATTGCAGCATTTTCCATGTCAGATGAAGCAGGGAATATTTTAATGTCAGCTTGAAGAACTTTTTTTTGGGGTGAAAAATACTATGAATATGTATACACAATATGAAGGAGAATATGTGATAAGGCCATTGACTTGGAATTGCATCTCCTAAACAAAAGGGAACATGTTGGAATTTTGCACTTGCATTGGCTAAACTTGTGAATCCTGGAATTAAAATACTCTGAAGCAAGACTTGTTGAATATTTCAAAATGTGATTGTTTTAGGTGTTTTCAAAGACTTGTGGATTTGTAAAGGAAAATTCATATCTAGCGTTTTGCTGCTGGATTTGTCACCAGTGATTTGTTAGTAGTTTGTTGGAGTGGTTTGATAGTAGTTTGTTAGTGTGGTATGATAATAGTTTGTTAGAGAGGTTTGATAGTAGTTTGTTAAGGGTGGTTTGAAAGTAGTTGGTTAAGAGTGGTTTGATAGTAGTTTGTTAGAGTGGTTTGATAGTAGTTTGTTAAGCGTGGTTTGATAGTAGTTTGTTAGAGTGGTTTGATAGTAGTTTGTTAAGAGTGGTTTGATAGTAGGTTGTAAGAGTGGTTTGATAGTAGTTTGTTGGAGTGGTTTGATAGTAGTTTGTTAGTGTGGTATGATAATAGTTTGTTAGAGAGGTTTGATAGTAGTTTGTTAAGGGTGGTTTGAAAGTAGTCGGTTAAGAGTGGTTTGATAGTAGTTTGTTAGAGTGGTTTGATAGTAGTTTGTTAAGCGTGGTTTGATAGTAGTTTGTTAGAGTGGTTTGATAGTAGTTTGTTAAGAGTGGTTTGATAGTAGGTTGTAAGAGTGGTTTGATAGTAGTTTGTTAGTGTGGTTTGATAGTAGTTTGTTAGAGTGGTTTGATAGTAGTTTGTTAGAGTGGTTTGATAGTAGTTTGTTAGAGTGGTTTGATTGTAGTTTGTTAGAGTGGTTTGATAGTAGTTTGTTAGAGTGGTTTGATAGTAGTTTGTTAGTGTGGTTTGATAGTAGTTTGTTAGAGTGGTTTGATAAAAGTTTTTAAGAGTGGTTTGATAGTAGTTTGTTAGAGTGGTTTGAAAGTAGTTTGTTAGAGTGGTTTAATAGTAGTTTTTTAGTGTGGTTTGATAGTAGTTTGTTAAGAGTGGTTTGATAGTAGTTTGTTAGAGTGGTTTGATAGTAGTTTGTTAGAGTGGTTTAATAGTAGTTTTTTAGTGTGGTTTGATAGTAGTTTGTTAAGAGTGGTTTGATAGTAGTTTGTTAGTGTGGTTTGATAGTAGTTTGTTACAGTGGTTTGATTGTAGTTTGTTACAGTGGTTTGATAGTTGTTTCTTAAGAGTGGTTTGATAGTAGTTTGTTAGAGTGGTTTGATAGTAGTTTGTTAGAGTGGTTTGAAAGTAGTTTGTTAGAGTGGTTTGATAGTAGTTTGTTAGAGTGGTTTGATAGTAGTTTGTTAGAGTGGTTTGATAGTAGTTTGTTAAGCGTGGTTTGATAGTAGTTTGTTAGAGTGGTTTGATAGTAGTTTGTTAGAATGGTTTGATAGTAGTTTGTTAGAGTGGTTTGATAATAGTTTGTTAGAGTAGTTTGATAGTAGGTTGTAAGAGTGGTTTGATAGTAGTTTGTTAGTGTTGTTTGATAGTAGTGTAACGTGCGGATACGCTAACTGGACTGTCTTCAACAAGTCAAGAACTCCATTGAAAGTTTATAAATTTATTTAACAGGAAACAAAACAATACTGTTCAACATTTCACAAAATCTCTGGTGTTTCACAAACTCATAAAAAAACCTCTATAACTGGAGTCTTATCCAATAATTAAATAATTCATGTGCAAGTCTAACTCTCTTAGACCTATTAAAATCCCAAGTTTAATCCTAAACTGGTAATAAACCAGTAATCATGAAAATCCACACCAGTAATATACTGGTAAATAAATATTATTCAATCTCTGAATAAAGTTTTCCCCCACACCACTTAATCAAATTATTTAACCCAAAAAAAACTAAAACACACACCTTTACACT
>NW_026924067.1:0-23086 GCF_032062105.1 Saccostrea cuccullata | reverse complement strand
TTTTTCGATTTTCAAACAAATTACATATTTCGCTTCTGCAAAAGGGTCTCTATTCAGTTCTAAAACAAAAATATTAAAAAAGAAAAGTTGAAAAATTGCGATTTTTAAATTCGCTTCCGGTATCGACCGGAAAAACTACGACGCATGGCAAGGCGATTCTGCAACGCTATAAGTCATGAACTATCATCTCCAATTAATCTTAAGCATATGTTAAGCAGTTTAAGCTACTAAATCAAGACAAAATTGCTTTTTTAAAATCAAAAAAAATTTACCACGACCGGAAGTGACGACGTTAACGAAAAAAATTTCCAATAAGGTTCAGATCAGTACTTATCAGATGTGAAAGTTTCATGAGAATCGGCCCAGTAGTTTACGAGAAATCGCGTGCAAAAAATGGGTAAGAATAGGGAAAAAGAAACCAAGAATAAAAAGAAGGTCTTCCTTAAAGCAAAAACCTTAATAATAATAAGAAACAATAGAATCACTATAAGGTCTTCCGTGAAGACGGAAGACCTTAATAATAAAATAATAATAAGAAACAGTAGAATCACTATAAGGTCTTCCGTGAAGACGGAAGACCTTAACAATACAATCACTATAAGGTCTTCCGTGAAGACGGAAGACCTTAATGATGACGGTTTTTAAAACATAAAGACTAATGATCAGAACAAAGACCCAAGGAATTGTAAATAGAAAATTACATATCAAAACCAGACCATAATGAAAATGAATGCTTTGCATTGCAGTTTTTTCCACGAATAATATTTTCATTTGTGTTTATATGTAGGTGGCAAAGGAGTTACAACAAAAAAACATCAAGGTGGTGGCCACCCGGGAAAGTAAAAAAAATTAGTTATGTTCAAGACCTGATCAGGGAAATCATGAAACCATAGTGCAAGCATTTGACTGTATTTGGTGCCACCAAAATTTACTGCAGTAAGTTTGTTATTTTTTGTCATTGTACCAAAATATTGGTATTATTGCCCAGCCCTTGCCAATGAATTGTGAATGATATTGCTTTTAACTTTTTCAAGAGCATAGAAATGATAACAGATGGCCTTATCAAGAGTTTATATATCAGTGAAATTTTAAATTGATATCAACATGTATATTTCAATTATGAATTCTATATCTTTTTTTTCTAATACCAAAGCTTTCTGAAAGGGAATTATGTAGTACATATGTGCCAGATTTTATATAGTATTTCATTGAGAATTAACTCAATTCAACATGTAGAGTATAACCCAATCATAAATTGTATAACTCAGTCATATAAAGCAAATGGTTATTCTTTGGGCAGATTCTTCAAGTATCCTGTGAAATGTCATTATAACTATTGTAACTATCATTGGATTGTTGTTGTTTTTATGCGCCCGAATCGAAAGATCCCGGGCGTATATTGTTTTTGTCCTGTCTGTTTGTCTGTTTATCTGTTTGTCTGTTGTCAACTTTAACCTTGGCCATAACTTTTGAACAACAAGAGATAGAGACGTCACATTTGGTATGCATACTCCACTAAGAAAGTCCTTTCAAGTGACATCAAAGTCAATGACCTTGTGACCTTGACTGACCTATATGCTAAAAATAGCTTTTTACACTTTTTGCCATCACTTTTAAACCATAGGAGATAGGGACTTCATATTTGGTATGCATACTCCACTAATAAAGCCCTTTCAGGTAACAACAAGGTCAATGATCTTGTGACCTTGACTGTGACCTCTATGCTAAAAATAGCTTTTTACACTTTTGCCATAACTTTTGAACCATAAGAGATAGGATCTTCATATTTGGGATGCATACTCCACTGATTTAGTTCTTTCAAATGACACCACGGTCAATGACATTGTGACCTTGACTGTGACCAATATGCTAAAAATAGATTTTTTGAACTTTGTTGCCGCCGGGCGCATAGTGTTTCACAAACACATCTTGTTTATTCTGAGAAAAGGATTGTTTTGATAGAAATGTGCTTTTATTGATATGACCTATAGATTTAAGGGTTTATTGTAGACAGTTGTTCACATTTCCATCAGGTACTCAGGTAAGGGAGGCTGTACATAGTGGTTTGTTTCATTTCTACATGGATGAATGCTGTAATAAGCAATGGTCACAGTTTTCTTCTCTTTGATTATTGTACATATACATTAAATATCATTGACAATTGAAAATAAGAAATAAATAATTTTTTTTAATTGATATTTGAGAGATTTTTATTACAAATTAATTATCAATTAAAATGTGAGCTTTTCTATTATACAGAATGCTTGGGAGATAATTTTAGAAAAACCCACAACTAACAATTACTTTGTCTTGGCCGAAAAAAAAAGTTTTTTCTGTAAATGAGATTTCAGTTAAACCTTCCTCCAACAAAACCTTTGTATTGTCCAAATGGATTAGGATATTTATCATGTATCCGCCAAACACAACAGCTCGGTATTACACGCCGTATGCCTGCCCCAGGTCGGTCATGTTGCCAGACTTTATACTGCCTATAAGCTGCAAATCTGTTGGACCTATTGAAGTCTTCATCAGGGGGCATATCAAGAAGCTCCTCCCTCAGTCTTCTAGCCACTGCAAGGACTGCTTCGTCTAAGACAATCAAATAGAAATCCTGCAAAAATAAGAAAACTAGTTTTAATTAAAGGGATTATTTGAAAGTAAAACAGTGATACTGAATTAATCAAAGTGAATTTGAATTGTGAACTGGTTACATACAGGCAGCCTGGAGTAGCAGTTGGGTCTGGTTCTGCCACAACAGCGCCTTTCTGCCTCTGTGGGCATTTCCCGGCAATATATGCAAGTACACCAGGTAGGGGTAGGCCCGTCTGGTGGAGGACGGTGACAACCATGCTGTCTGTGACTGTCATCCCTGTCCAAGACATCAAACACAAATCCAGGATGTTGAGATGCAATACTCATCAGGAGTCCCCTCAGATCCACATCTGATAACCGAGAAATTCTATCCTGAAATAATTTAAAAGGGTTTGTGTATGTCGGCACACTTGTCCAGAATGGCACAAATTCATGAGTGACACAAATCGAAAAGCATAAGATTCTAATTTCCATTATTTTCCTTTTTCAAACTCAATTATATTTGTAGATGGTGGGATAACTGATTACAATATATTTACCTGCAACTGGTGATTCCTCTCCTCTAAGGTAGCTGCAGCTACCTGAGCTCTGTTAGGCCCAACTTGTCTGTTTACTGCTCCTCTTCGTGGAAGACCTCTTCCTCTCATAACTCTCCCTCTTCTTTAACCTCTTCCTCTCCCTCTAACACCCTTAAGGGTGTCACACCCCCTACCTCTACCTCTTACTATCATTTCATCATTGCTGTCAGAACTAGACATCGAGCTTCTAGAGTCCTAAAATAATCAAACCTTGAATTGTTTTCTTTTGTGATACATACATATATATAATAAATGTTCCAACTAATATAATGGGGTTACGACTGATACAAAGACACACAATAATTTAGTGACCTGTTGCTCACAGATCAAAAATTTTAAATGCTAACAAAAACATAGTTTATTCACAGAGGAGTTTACATTTTGTTTTTAGCTTTAATTGGTGTGTGTGTGTGTGTGTGTGTGTGTTTATTCGTTTTTTTTTTCACTTTTTTTTAATTTCTGCAGCAGGGAACCTTTAGTTTCTGCTTACAAATAAATTGTGTGATAAAAAATAGTAGGCCTACGTGCGAAAAAAGGAAAACAATATTACGACATGGAAGACACGTGGTTAATAATATTTTGTTTGTGAAAGATTATCCGATATATCTATTATAAACAATTTCCCTATATAATAACCAAATTATAACATCTATCAGTCTACGATACTTTAAACTCATTTGTTAATAAGTAAACAACACTGAAAATGTACTACGTGAGGACAAGTACGTGTCTGCGTGTTTTCTGGGTTTGACCCCGCAAGAGGCCTCATCGGTATTATGTTTCCCAAAACGATGAATAGCAAAGTCATAATCGAAATATTTAAGTAAATATACACTAGTAAGTAGAAAAAAGATAATTCTGCAGTTCATTGAACACATCTAATAAATATAAAGAGGGATATTTTTACTGGGTAAACTTGCAGTATCTACCTCAGCATCCATGACGTTGTCTTCGGCTGTTTTCAGCAGTGATCGGAAACGTCATCAGAATATGAGTACATGCATAATTAGTCGGGTTATTTTGGCAGACGAACCTCACAAAAACGACGATAATATAGGATGTTATTATTTATTTTAACACTGAAGCTTTATTTTACACTTTTTTAATCAATGCAAGTGTTTTTTTTAGTGTTGAAAAATAAATGATTTTGATTAGATAATATGGCTTTAAACACATTGTGTATTATTTTTAAATTTTAATTTGACAACATAAATCCACAAATATGAACATATCAATTGCTCTCAGTTTTTCAAGTGAAATAGTTTTTGTAACAGAAATACATGTACCAGTAATTACATTGGAATAAATGTTATTTTTAAATATAATAATATTTTGTTTGTGTAGCATGTAACCTATTATTAAGGTCTTCCCTTTCAAAGTTTAGACTTACTTATTCTAATGATTAAGATAGATCCTCTGTCTTCAGCAGGAATATAAGATCTTGTAATACATGTATGTGTATTTTTTTACAGTATAATGTAAAAAAATTGTTATTTTGGCACACACAACTAATTAAAGGCATAAACATGTGTATGATTCCAAGGAATTCAGTACATAGGGCATGTACATGTAGTTTTCTAAAACAAGATTGAAGAGATGTCCAGTCGCATTTCAATGTCAACTCCAAAACTGTGCCTGTTGCATACTTATTAGCCCATCTAGCTAAAGGAACCTGTAAATTTTTTAAAACATAATTTTATCCATTATCATCATTGTCTAAAATTTCACAATATCATTTTCCAGAACCAAAGTGAAACTTGGCACACAGCATCCTTAGTGTAGGGGATTCAAATTGTTTTTATGCAGGGCAATACCTTCAAAGAGATTTGTTTCTTTAATGCTGTAAATGTATTATATTTAGCTTGTACAATATTTGGTGGAAATTGACTTTTGAATAAGTAAGCGTAGATATTCTTATTTTATGTTTATGTACAAGACTTTTAGCTTTGTACTTGATTTAGTGATTACTGCATTCTGCCAAAGACGCTAAAAAATACACAGCCATATGTAATATGTTCACAATATACCTTTCAGAGAATTTTACACTCCTATTGAGGTACCACCAGTTGCTAGTGGTAAGCTTCAAATTCGAAACATACACAACACATTTCTGTGCGTTTATTATAAAAGTATTGTTCTACTTACTGATTGCAACTGATGAAGATTGCTCATCATTATTATAAATACATTTGGATTTTTTGAATTATTATGTAATTTGTTTATTTTATTTACCTAGTTATATTGTATATTAAATGATTTTAAAGCCATTTTTAAGATGGTAATGTAACAAAACACTTATGTTTCCTTGTAGTATGACACGTTTCACAAACATAATTGCAACAGAGATGATATATCCGATATCAAAAGTCATAATATTGGAAGTTAAACTGTTGTGGATACGATTTCAAGAATACTGTTAGAGAGAGTACCCTTTAGACCTCATGCTCACACCAAATTAAAGAATTCAAATAAGGGTTTTTGAGACAAATCGAAAAAGAGAATGTTAGCAAAGTTGACAATCTAGACAGAAACATTGAATCTTTTGCTTATCGCTAGGAAGGAAGACCCACTCGTTGCTTTGCAACGAGCTTTGCTCTAGTTATTTATCTTATTTCCAAGAAAAATTTCTTTTTCTATTTTCTCAGGAATTAAAGAGTTAAATTCTATCAGTGATGAAATTAATTAAACTTGGCTAAATACAGAAAATATTTTATATGTACAGTCTCGACTTTATCCAAGTTTTTTTTACCGGTCATCTATAAAGCCTTTTCCCCTGATATTTTCCTTTACAAAATTTTGATTTTATATAAATAAGAAAATAAGTGATAAGTATCATTTTTTAAAAGCTGATAAATCGCAAGCAAAACGCAAGGGGGAGGGGGGGGGGTCATGTCTAAATTGTACGTGAAAATGTTTAGAATTGGCCAATATCGTCAAATGTTTAAACTCCATATTAAATGTCAGTGTGTGATTGTTTCAATCGCCTTATAAAAAAATTATATACAGTAATAAAAAAACGAAATGTTTGACTAAACCATCTTCCGTTTAAGTGCCAAATTATAGTGGGGAGTTCAGCAGTAATCTAACTCAGTAAATATATATTTTTTATAACATTTTTCCTTTTTTTCATTTTTAATCGAACCGCGGATTGTTTCTTTTGATTTGACTGCATAGGTAAATACATGTATATTTAAGTTTTTACAAATATCATGAAGTAAACATCTCATCTTCGTTGAATTAAATGTTGCGTAAATCTAAAAGATTCATCATTGATTCCAAATTTTATTAGAATTGTTCATTATAAACACTTCATTAATTATTTTTACGCATATCATAGTAAATAAGTTAAAAGAAAGTTCTCAGACATGTGTAAAAGTTAAAGGGACTTGTTTTAATACATCTACATGAGACGCCGCACGTGTATATAAAAACCATAGGCGCTTGGGTCAAGGATACTGTATGTTTTTCTTTATAATGTATTGTCGAGGAAAATTGAACTATACTCGTAACATTTTTTTCAGTGTGCAGTGTTAAAAGCAATTCTCTGTAATCACCAAAGTAATTCTGAGAGGGTCTGGCACACATAGTCTCAGATTTTCTTCAAACTTTGCATATAGTATCTCCCTAGGGTAAAACTTATATTGATGGCATTATTTTTTTCTGGACATCCTCTGTTACCATGGAAACCGGGATACAAAATTTCTGACAAATATGGCTAATTTGTGCATGGCAATATTGCTAAAATCTTAATTTTTTACACCATCTGTGCTGTACCAATATTTAGGATAAGAACTCTGTTGCTATTTTTTTTTTTGAAACTACAACATCAACACTTTCAATGGATATCTTTAATATGTTTAAGAATTATTTGAAAATTTTGTAATACTCTGTCAAACAATGGCAAAATATCAACTTTTCAAAATTTAGTGAAAACTGAAAAATTACAACATTTGGGGAAGAAAAATTAAAAATTTGCTTACTTTCACAAAGTATCACTTATGTCACCTGAAAGTACTTGTTACTAAATAGATAATGAAAATATTAAAAAACATTCATGGGCAAATAGCAACAAATATTGACTATAACAAAATAAAAAATCATAAAATTGGCATTTCGCCAAAAAACAGCTTTGATGAACATTTCATATACACTGTAAAAAGATTTTTTTTTTCTTTATAAAACAATTTTCAACTAATTTGAGCTTAAAATCTGTAAAATTAATTAGACATTGTCAGCTGACCCATAGAAGAATAATTATTCATATCTATAGGAGAGAATATGATTATAAAACAGACCCCCCCCCCCACACACACACATACTTTCTAGCACAGTACAAAAATAACAATCTTCTATTACTGCTTACTGCAGTTAACAAGGCTGCATCATGATTTGTAAATTATGTATGTTTTATAATATATGAACATGAAACAAAATACTTCAATCTAAACCACAATTTTTTTTTTTAATAATTTCTTGCTACATATGATAGCACAAACGGCTACAAGGTATTACATTTAAGACAAATATTGTTGGCTTTTGAATTTCTGTTTTCGAATCTCCATCAGAATTATCAACTATAATGTATTTTAATTAACAAAACATATCATGTTAAATGTAAAGAGGCTCTAAACGATTAAGAAGTGATCTGCAGACTTTTAATTGAGGAAAAGATTATAATATAAAGGTATGCATATTGAGACTATTAGTTCATTTTCAACAAGTACCTGCCTTATTTTTTCAGCAAAAATTCTTTAAAGACAATTAATTATTCATGAACAGAAAATACTGTTGTTTACTATTGGGAAATAAATGTGAATATTATTTCAATTGCTTATTCTTGGTCTAAGATTATGCTAGTAAAAATATTTATACCCCACGCAACAAGTTATAATGAGGTATAATGTTTTTGACCAGTCCGGCAGAGTGTGAGTCAGTCAGTCCTTTTATTTTGTCAGCGCAACTCCTCATAAACCGCTGCACAGAATTTCGTCAAACTTTGCAGGTATTTAGGACACAATGTGTAGATGTGCATATTACCAGGAAATTCCTCTTCCAATATTTTTTCCGGGATTTTCAGCACTTTGAGTTTTGGGATAGCGTGGGGTATGTGAGCTTGCTCACTTTTTCTTTCATTTAATATATTACAAATTGTGTATGAAATGGTAAACAACCATTTCTAGCTCTATTTCAGAGACCAGAAGAGCTTATTCGATAATTTACATGTAATGCGTCCGGTGTCCGTCCATCTGTCTGTAAACATTTTTTCAAAACGCTACTCCTCCTACAATTTTAGTCTGATTTCAATATTACTTGGCACACAAGTAGACTACACTAAGATACATAGAATCGTGCATCAGTTTTTAATTTCGATGAACGGTGTTGCCATGGTTACTAAAAAAAGAATTTTCTGCGAAATTCCTTAAAAACGCTACTCCTTCTACAGTTTTGGTCTGATTTCAATATAACTTGGCACACAAGTAGACTACACTAAGATACATAGAATAGTGCATCTGATTTTGATTTCGATGATAGGTATTGCCATGGTTACTAAAGATAGTATTTTCTGTGAAATTCCTTTAAATTCCTTCTACAGTTTTAGTTTTATTTCAAAATAAGTTGGCACACAAGTAAACTACACAAAGATACATAAAATAGTGCAATGGTTTTTGATAAGTACAAACCAGTAGAGCTAGGTCTCGACAGAGACCTCTTGGTTTCTATCGGACTTCTAAGGGCAGATCACTCTTGTATTGCATAAACTACCCGTTAGAATTAAGTTTTTGTGTGCTGTTTAGAGCTCAATATGACCTCACTAATTCGATTAGAAATTCCCCCGGTCTGGTTGAATCTTGTGAATTTCCAGTATGGAGATACGTATGAATATTCTCATTTCCAATTTCCTCTTCAGGAAAATCACACCGACAAGCCAGCTACACTGCTCCTAATTTGGAAAACTATATTAATTTATAAGTAATGGACATGGTACTTTCTACGAAAAAAAATCCAATGCCATATCTCCAACTTCATTGATGTTGCATCTCCACTCATACATTTAAGATGATTTTTTTCCTACCTGCAGAAGTAAATACAATTTTCAATATCTTCAAATGAAGACAAATATCAAACTGAATGAAATATACACATAAATGTTAAAGCAAACTTGACAGTTATTCAAGTTTAATAAATATGTTTTCTTTGAAACATGCATACACATGTATTATAATAATTTTGATTAATAAGAGAGAAATAAGCAGACCATATACTACATGTAGTACTGTGTTTTTTCTAACAATTTAGATTTTTGAAACTGGTCACCTTGGTGAGAAATGCATCTATAGGCTGTCCCAAATCTTGAAATTGTCTTTTCAAAAATTAACTCCAGGTTTTCATGAAAAATTCTGTTATCGACACGATATACATGTGTTTATGTTCTTGTTCCTTTTCTTTTACATCCTCTTTGGTGAAACCTTTGAAAACAAAAATAATGAATAAAATCTAATTATGTAAAAATTCAAAAAATCCATGATAAAAATTAACTAATTTATAATAAAAATCAATCAATATAATTATCTTTCTGTCAACAGGATCAAAAGGAAAGTCATACATGTATCAGCCTTACAAGTCTCTACAGGTCAAGCACTATATATAGACTGAACTATTTTCTTTTAGTTCTATATGTAAGTGTATGTGTATTAATATGGCTGAAATATATAAGGATTTACTGTTAAACACAAACATTGTATCATGATCATACCACGATTTTTCATCTTCAAATATTTTTATACAAATTGTGTTTTTTTTCTTTTCTGAAAAGGGAAACTATATATCGCTTAATTTTAAGAAAGATAGATCGATTGATTTTATAATGGTATGGGGTCCATCTCGAGAATTTTTCACTCATATGGAGATGCCACCACTTGTCGGTGGAGAGCGTCAAATTTTGTCCTATACTCGCCACTCGGGGCCTTTGACCAGTGAGGGATCTTCTTTGTGCCAGTGCCTACTGCCACACAGAACCACAATTTATACAGTCTCATCCGAAGGACAGCTCTCCATGTCCCATAGTGGGAATAGAACCCCTGAAGTAAGGATCATCTTCTTACTTTGCAACTCTAGACAAGACTGAATGCATGGGATAGAAATTTACAGTGCAAAATATTTGCTATCATAATTTTTTTTTCATCCCATCAATTAATATGGAAAGCACTGACTTTTGGACAATCGCAGGCAATTTTTCTGTATTTTTCCTGTTTAGAGAATTGATTCTCCATTAATGCAGTGTGGAAATAGTTAAAAATTCAAATATAATCCCCACCCCTTTCTGTCACTGAAAATTTGCATTTCATTTAGGATAGATTTCACATCAGCTATCATAATTATCCCATTTGGTCAATTTGTTCAAACCTGCTGAAGGAGACACCCCCCTCTCCCAAAAAAAATTTCAAATTACCCGATACCCTAGCAGAAATGTTAATATATGTATAGTTATTTACTTGCGATTTTTACCTTTTTTAATTAAAGAAAAATTGAAAAGTTGCTTTGAAATATGTAGGCCTAGCTCAGCTGTAGCTATCTACATAGCTAAATCAATGGCATTGATCATGTTGATTGTACTGGACCTGGTTATATAAAGAGATTGTGTCTGACCTAATATATGTAACTATTCATGGTCTGCTATCAACATATTTTTATGCTTTTTTTTAGCTCTACTGGTCAGAGACCAGGAGATACATAAAAAGTGCCTTTAAAACACTACTCCTTCTACAGTTTTAATCTGATTTCAATATAACTTGGCTCACAAGTATACTACACTAAGATACATAAAATAGTGTATTGTTAGCTCTACTGGTCAGAGACCAGAAGAGCTTATGCGATAGTAATGCGTCCGTCGTCCGTCCATCTGTCTGTCTGTCCGTCTGTCTGTAAACAATTTTTCAAAACGCTACTCCTCCTACAGTTTTGATCTCATTTCAATATAACTTGGCACACAAGTAGACTACACTAAGATACATAAAATAGTGCATTGGTTTTTGATATTGATGAACGGTGTGGTCATGGTCACTAAAGATAGAATTTTCTTTGAAAGTCCTTTAAAACGCTACTCCTCCTACAGTTTTGATCTCATTTCAATATAACTTAGCACACAAGTAAACTACACTAAGATGCATAGAATAGTGCATCGATTTTTGATTTCGGTGAACGGTGCTGTCATGGTTACTAAAAAAAGAAATTTCTGTGAAATTCCTTTAAAACGCTATTTCTTCTACAGTTTTGGTCTGATTTCAATATAACTTGGTAGTGAGGTGTCTAGCAGATTTACCGATGCCACGGGAACTCTTACATCGCAAAATTTCATAAAAACGTCTATATATTTTGACAGAAAATTACTATCAAAAGTGTTTTGCCCACCAATTTTATTTTTAAACTGAAAGATGAAATATTTCTAGATTTAGTTCAGCATGAATTATAGTCCTGTTAAATATGTATTGGGAATTACAGTTTATATAGGGGAATTCAAGAACATGAAATAAAAGGATATTTAACTAAATAAGTAATTTCCAAACAAATCTTCGATTACATTATTCCATATTTGGACTACATTGATATTGTTTTTAATAAAATTTCAAATATTCGACACATTCGATGTGCCGCCTATTAATACAATCCTGTCTGGTTTTTTTTCGGCGGACTGCCTTTTAAAGTGTTTCTTTTTTTTGTAAAACACTAAAGAGATTCAGAGGAACATATATACCAAGTATATACCAATAGCGGGTAATTTATTAAACTGATTTATTAAAAACCATTCTATACCTACTAGTGTTTGTTTTCATTTTTTTAAAACATTAATCCAAATTTCAAATGAAATATATCAATATTGTCGTTTTTAAATTACAATATGAAATAGAATTGTCGATTAAATTATGAATAACTGTCTAATTCTTGGTTTCATATTGTGATCAATTGAGTGGCTTGTGTGATATTTTGCAGAATTACACCGCATAAAATTATCACCTACGCAGTTGATTGTTCATCGCCATGAAAAAATCTTACAGTTATTTCTTATATCTAAATGTACATGATCTTGATACCGCACATCCGTGTGCTACTGTAAGTCCCATTTCTGTCTGAACACCTGTGCCTAATCTGTCCAATCTGGAGTTGAATAAGAGTGATACAGACAAGGGGACGGCGCTACCCACACTATCACCGTTAGGGCCGCAAGGGCCAAAAGCAACATTTGTAGATATGGATGTCTTGTCCCCATAAACAATCTTAACGACTCATTATGTGAGAAATTTGACAAACTTATGCAAACAGTAGATCAAATGAGCGAAAAACTACAAAAGCTGGACTCAATCGAAACAAAACTTAATTATTTCGACTTTGAGATCAAAAATGTATAAAGCTCAGTGGCTGGAGTAGAAAAGAGGATGGATGATGTAGAAAAGGCGATGGATTACATGAACCACACATATGAACAAAATAAACAAACCATTACAAGCAATATGAGTACACTGAATAACTTAGTTCAGGCAAATGAAAAAAATGCAGAGGGCTTAAAACAGCTCATGCACAATATGCAGCTCGACAGATCTGAAATAAAGAGGCTCGATAAGGAGATGAAAAGACACTCAAATATGATCGAAGACATGTCGAAATGGGCAGATCAAATGAGGAGAGAAAAGACAAACATGGAAGAAAAAGTGACGGATTTACAATTTAGATCCATGAAAATGAATCTAGTGTTTAGAGGACTAGGGGGTGAAAACAGAAGCGAAGATACACAAGCAAAGATCAGACAGTTTCTTGCATGGGAGCTTGACATTCACCACCATATCGAGTTTGGTGGGGTAGTGGGCTGAACTTTACCGGAACATCGCATACAGTCATGCAGCACTGGCCGGGCCAAAATAGACTCGGGCGCCTGCTCGACGGTATGGCCGCTAAATTAAAACGCCCGATCTCCAGATCAGGATCCAGTAGCAGCAGCAGAACAGGGAGGAACAACAAAGGAAAAAGTAATAATTAGACATACAGTGATGGTAAACTTTAGACAATAATGAATAAGTTAGATATAATTTCAGTTAACTGCAGGGGTTTAAATACTGCAGAAAAGCGAGTAAAGTTCTATACATGGATAAATGATAGTTTGTTTGACATTATATTTATTCAAGAAACTCATTATATCGAAAAGAATGTTTTTAAATATAATGCTCGCTGGCAAGGTGTATCTATTCACAGTTACTCAGATTCTCAATATAGCAGGGGTGTTTCAATTCTATTTAAAAAAGATTTACCTATTAGAATAATTAGTACGCATAGATCAAACGATGGAAGAAAACTGATGGTAAATATAGAGTATGATGAGAAAATAATTACGCTTGTCAATATTTATGCACTTAATGATATAAACAATAGAACAGATTTTTTTAAACGTACTAAAGACTGGATAAGTAAATACACAGAAAGTTTTGAAAATATGCTGATATGCGGCGATCTGAACTGTGTGTCGGACAACAATAATGATAAAAGTACTCTTTCTTTAAAACAACTTGTGAATAAGTTAAATTTGCATGATTTATGGAAAACTATGAAAAGTGATAAACAAGGGTATACTTGGTGTAATGGAGAAAATACTCCAACAAGTAGAATTGACTATATTTTACTTTCAAATACTTTTTGTTATCAATGTAAAACTATAAGACTCCAAAACATTCCTGGTTCACATTCAAATGGAACAAGAATGTCTGATCATAAATGTATAATTTTCTCCATGTTAGTAAATGAAAATCTTAGAGGTCCAGGATACTGGAAATTCAACACATCTTTAATTGAAAATGAAAGTTTTATCAGTGATATGATAACTTTTCTCAAAGATTTTAATTATGATAGAGAAAACCCAATAGAATCATGGGAAGATTTAAAGAGAAATGTAAAAGATTTTTGTATTAACTTCTCCAAGAATCTATCGAAATCTTACAAAAGTAAAATAAATTTTATTCAAGAAGAATTAAAAAACATAGAAGACCTACCCTATGAAAAAATTGATTTGAATAGAAAAAGAAAATTAGAAAACGAATTAACAGAATTGATAAACAAAAAAGCAAAAGGTGCTCAAGTTAGATCAAGGGCAAACTGGATTGAAAATGAAGTGAAAAACACTCCATATTTCTTAACCTTAGAAAAGAAAAGACAGATATCAAACATAATAAAATCTTTAAATACTGAGCACGGTACTGTTTTTGATGAGGATGAAATATTGCAATCAACATGTAATTTTTTTGAAAAATTATACTCTTCAGAAAATGTAACTGATAATAGGATAGAGGAATATCTCAAAGATTTACAGTTAGAATATACTATAAATGATAAGGAAAGAATAGAATTAGATGAATTTCCTTCAATATCTGATTGTAAAGAAGCAGTGTTTAACATGAAGAAAAATAAATCACCAGGACTTGATGGAATACCTTGTGAATTTTACCAAACATTCTGCGAAAATATTAAAGATTATTATAATTCGACTCTTAAGGAGATTTTTAAAAAAAAACCAAATGGCATATACACAAAGGTTATCTTTAATAACTCTTTTATTTAAAAAAGGTGACTCTAAGAATATAACAAATTATAGACCTATTAGTCTAACAAATACTGATTATAAAATAATAGCATTTATCTTAGCTAACAAACTTCAAAAAATACTAAATAATGCAATACATGTAAATCAATCAGCATACATAAAAGGGTGCAACATAGACTTAAATGCAAAATTAATTGTTGATATTTTTGAATATTGTGAAGAAAATAACATGGATTCAATATTGTTATTTCTAGACTTCCAAAAGGCCTTTGACTCTGTAGAATGGAATTTTATGTTGAAAGTTCTTAAAAAATATAATTTTGGAGAAAAATTTTTGAAATGGATCACCATTTTATATGATGAGCCTGTATTTAGAATAAAAAATACTGGTTGGATATCTAAAACATGTGATATGCATAGAGGTATAAGACAAGGATGTCCTATTTCTGCTATTTTATTCCTATTCGTAGTAGAAGTATTAGCCATTGCAATTAGATCAAATCCTAACATTAAGGGTTTTCAAAAACCAGGAATGACTGATATTATAAAGATTATACAACATGCAGATGACTGCACACTTCCATTAAAAGATAAGAAGTCCCTCAAACATTCTTTAGAGGTTATAGAAAAATTCAGTAAAGTATCTGGTATGAAACTAAACATGTCCAAAACAGAATGTCTTTTAACAGGCCAATGGAAAAACTTGTATCGGCAAATAGAAAATGTTGACGTTAATAATTCTTGTATAAAAGCCTTAGGGATCTTCATAGGGCATGATAAGGAACTATGTTACAATAAAAACTGGACAAGAATTGTAGACGACTTAGAAAAACTTTTTGAATCTTGGAAAAAAAGAAAATTAACAATTCTTGGCAAAGTCTGTGTAATTAACAGTCTAGCAATATCAAAAATTATATATGTTGGGTCAGTTTTAAGTTTTCCAATTGAAAATACACTTAAGAAAATACAAAGTCTAATTTTCAATTTTATATGGAATAAAAAAGATAGAATAAAACGAAACACTCAAATTGGAAGAGTTCAAGAAGGAGGAATAGGTATTGTCGATGTACCTTTAAAATTAAAATCCATAAACGCAGTACAGTTAAGGCAACACATGAAAAAATATGGTAAATGAAGTCATAATGAGGTCTGACGTTATGACAGTAGCTCCGCCCTGACTGATCCGTTTAAGGGAATAGAGCTCAAAATAACTATTTACCGATATTTGCAAGAATTTGTAACAAACGGGAATATTTTTATGTTTAAAATTAAAAATTATTAGTGATTTTTCGCATATAATATCATGTCTTTAAACTTATTTTCTTTTTAATGTGTCGTTTGACTGCATTCGGCTTCAGCCAAGCCCTTGCACTCGGTGACACGGAATGTTGTTTACATCTAAAAACGTGGCGACATCAGCTGAGATTTGCAGTGGATTTAAACGCAATAACCATGATAACCACAGAATCTTTAAAGAAAATAGGGATAAAATAAGACACAAGGCATTGCTTTTCCCTTTACGAGAATATGAGGACATTATTAACAGAAAGACTGAGAACGATTTGCACCAGCTCCGAAGATCCATCACCTGATCACTGCACTGTTATTCCAGGCAAGGTATGTATACGCATTTGTAGGTGCATGTGTAGATCAACAATATGTAGACATGCTTTTGTTAACATAAAAAAAACCCGAGTGTGTACATGTTCTTGTTCATTTAAATCTACGTATTACATGTATCACAGTCGGTGAAAAACTGTAATGCAGTGCCTTGTGTGTAAACCCCCCCCTCCCTATATGAAGTTGCACAGTTATCATTAAATTATTATTAAAAATTATTTGCACTAAATATGTACTGAGTTCCGGTCAATTAGCTCATTTTCTTTAAGACAATATGTGTAATAATGGAGGTCATCAGTTACACAGATTAAAACTCAGTTAAATGAGATGTTTTAGATTGTAGTGATATACAAATATGCTACACAATTTTAATCAAAATTATCAGTATCATTTTGTTTAAAACAGAGAACCCCGAACTTAGATCTATGCTTGTAATTTTCTAGAATTTCTAAATTAATGAAAATAATAAATTATTTATTTTTTATTTACATGTACATAAAAATTTTTAATACTTTTATAATTGTAGCTGGTACATGTAAGAGCTTCAGGCTTAAAGATTGATTGAATAAAAAATGCATCATTTCTCCACAGGGTATTATACTTCTAAAGCATTTCACAGTTTTAAATTATGGATGTGCTATACATTTTGTTTTTGTTTTTTTTTTTTCATTTTGGTGAAGGAGAAACTCAGATTTTTTTTAAAATATTCTATCAATAACTTTTGTAAATGTCAAGACTTCACTTACCCAGAGAAGTTTTGTGAACACAAATTTTTTTGCCATTTATATGAATAACATAAATGCACTACAGTATACAATGTCATTTTTATTCTAACAATGAAGTATATTTAGTAATCTCATAGCATATAACTGCATATAGTTGTGTTGTAGGCATAGCTATTCCCAAATGTTGGACTAATGGATTCATTCAGGCAGCAAGTTAATCCATCATTTAAGGAAAATGGTATGCTCAATATTAGCTATAAATCATACAAAGTTTCAATACAAACTTACAGAAGAATTGAAAACATGTTTACATTCTATGTTAAATGTTTCAATGCAATTTTTATTTCATTTTTTAAAACACAAATTACTTTCAATAATGGTATTTCATGATTTTCTCATATTTTCAGAATGCATTTATTCCATAAGAACATGAAGTGAAGGAAATAATTTGCACTTATCCAGCATTCCTAGTCTGTCATTGGATTTGAAAAGAAATGTTAACTTTATTAAATAAATTTTCTAGAAATAATAATTTGACTTTTTCATATATTTACTGTACAGGTGTTGAAAAGACTATTAAGATTTTAAAAAGCTTAACTTGCATACTATTTTGTGTGGAGGGTACTTATTTTCAGCATGTGCATTGTGTTCAATAAAAAAAGGAGACAAAAGATCCCCCCTAATTGATCAAAAATAGGATAGGGGACCATCATTTGATTCTGAGGGAAGGGGGAAGGGGGGGCTGGCAAGTTTTAGCAAGTCAGATTTTTTTCTTTTTTATGTCAATGAAGGACAGATTAATATCTTTTTTTCGATCAATAAGATAAAGGACAGATTATTCATTGAAAAGTCTAACAAGCAAAAAATAAATGTAAAAAAACAAACAAACAAACTCTGATTTGTGGGAAGGGGAGATCACTGATCTGCAAGTATTTATTTTTAAAATCTGCCAGCCCCTCTGACACCCTCAAAATAAAATGACTGTCCCCTTAACAAGTACAGGACTATACCCCAATCCTCTCTATTAAGTTCCTAAAACTTATAACTTAGTTTAAATCCCTTAATTAACAGTCAGCAGTCTGATTGAAAGCGATCGTAGAACATGATCTCGTATACAGAAAGAAAAAAAAATATTATTAACACAAGTGTGTGTACATGTACCATAGGCGTTGGAAGCAAAATGAAAGGGGGGGGGGTAAGTGAAAAGGGGGGGGGGCTAAACCAAAAGAAATGGGTAAACTCCAATGCCTACATAATAAGTAGGGAGGCTAAGCCCCCCCCCCCCCAGGTTCCGACGCGTATGCGTACAGTAGTGAGAGGAGGTATAGATATTTAATTAAATATTAATGGATGCTATATCTTAATTAACAATTTGTGTTCTACATAAATACATGTATATCGGCAATATTTAGACCTATATGTGTGAAATACCACAGTCATGCATTTACACATCTTTGAGGAAATGCGGGACGTTTGAAAGACATTAAATGTATACAATGTATCGAGAACGAATAAACAAAATAGAAAGAAATGTCAGGGATTTTTTGCATACCGTTTTGATTTAGTAAAAAAAAAAGTCCATCCTTGTCCGCATGTATATTTTATAAAATTTACGAGGTAAACAAACTATATCAAGTACTCAAGAGTTATCTCCCATGCTGGGTCAATGATGCGTTTGAAAACTATAATTAGATTGACTCATTCAAAATTTCAATTTTTAATCAAAAAGTGCAAGGGCAAGGCGACAACCTAAAAAGTAGGTTTTTATTTTAAATTATTTATTTTATTGTAAAGTTTTCAAAAAGTGATGCTCATTTCTTTGTAATCCTTTAATTAATTTATAATTCGTGATGAAATTAGGAAAATAGCCTATTTTTCATGCATTACTGTCTGTTTTAGCTGAATAACTTAATTATATCGGAAAACTAACTGAATGAGCATCAGTTTTTTGAGAAAGTATAGATACATAGAGACAACATAAAATATTGTGCAGTTAATTTTTTGTTTGCCTTGCCCTTGCACTTTTTGGTTAAATTTGACATCTCATTTTTTGACCTAAAATCGGAGCCCACGTGACCTCAGGGGGTCACATGATGTCCAAAAATACCGATGTGAAAAGCGATGGGCATACTCTTCAAGATAACAATTAGCTATTTTTACTAAAGTGTCTTGCTCAAAAATAAAACTATTAAACATTATATGTATTGGATTCCGTGAGTTTTTATAGAAAATGTTGCCTTAACTGTACTGCGAAAGTATCGTGGCTTAAAAACATATTAAGTAAAACAAATTCCTTATTCTTATTTGTTGATAGTTTGTGTAGAGAGAGAGAATTTTGATTTTGAATATCTTTGTAAAACAAATGTAATTGATACCAAATATTATCAAATTATGGAAAACTTTCCTTTGTTTTTCAAAGAAATGCTTGTATTTTTTAGTGAATGTAAAAGAAACAAAAGAGAACTAAATTTAAATGCTTTATTAAAGGAACCACTGTGGTGCAATAATAAAATGAAGTTTAAAAACAAGCCTCTATTTTTGTAAATTGGCTGAAAAGTGGTTTTGAGTATATTGGTGATATTGTAGACAAAAATGGTATGCAACCCATAGAATGGTTTAATGATAAACTTGTATGTAAGAGTAATTGGTTTTGTGAATATATGATAATGAAAAATGTAAGTTTTGAAAGCTTTTGTAGATTATGATTTTACAAATATACAGTATGAAAATATCAAATATGATAATAATGTATATGATTTACTATACCATCATCAAGTAACAGTTTTTGATATTACTTCAAAATTGATTT
Source organism: Saccostrea cuccullata (assembly GCF_032062105.1). Classification (NCBI taxonomy): domain Eukaryota; kingdom Metazoa; phylum Mollusca; class Bivalvia; order Ostreida; family Ostreidae; genus Saccostrea; species Saccostrea cuccullata. Next base: position 3,181 of record NW_026924067.1, on the reverse strand, counting down.
ATAGCATTTTATGTCATGATAAATTTAAACCTCCGTTACATCAATATTATTATGAAAAATTGTTTGAAATTCCAAAAGCTGCTTGGAAATCTATATATGAACAAAAAATATTAGCAATTGTAGATAGAGGAATATCAGACTTTAATTATAGATTATTAAGTAACTTATTGTGTAATAGAGTAATGTTGAAGAAATGGAAACATGTTGAAAATGAATTGTGTGTCTTTTGTAGAGATGTAAAAGAAAATAATGAACATCTTATTCTAAAATGTCAAAATGTGTCTCACATATGGGATGTTGTACAGGAAGTTTTGAAATTTGATGTATCGTGGAAAAATATTGTTATTGATTTTATAATGAAAAAAATGAAAAGATATTATTTTTGAATAGTATAATATCCCTGATTGCATGTAAAATTTACAAATACAAAATGTACTGTAGACTAGAAAACAAAGAAGAAAAGTCTAAAGAAATATGTTATTATATGAAGAGTATGTTGAATATTTACTCAGAAGTATATAAGAAAATTCACCACATGAAATATTGTAATATTATAAAATGTATTAAAGACAAACTATAATTCATCAACCCATTGTAGAATAAGCCTGTTGTTCTACAAATCTTATCTGGGAGACAATAAATAGACTTTTTGAACTGGAGGTGTGGTCTCCCAGATATGTAAAGGTACTTACAATTATACATAAGTTACTCAGCTGTATTTTTAAAGGACTTTTCTTCAATTTGATATTTTGATTATTTATTTCAAATATATGATTCTCACATGACAAATAGAAAGAATGTAATTGTTCAACTAATCTAATCAATGTATTGTACATGTGTGTGACATGTATATTATGTTTTTGTTATTTGTAATAAATAAATTTAAAAAAAAAAGAGTTTGGAAATGTACACAGATATGGGAGATATGTCAAAGGTAGACATCGCCCAATCGTCGCCCGCTTGTCTGTACCAGGAAGATCTCGAACTAGTACTCGAGAGATCCAGATGACTGCGAGGCTCCAATTTCGGCATACACCGTCAATACCCGCCGGCCATGGAGGAACGTAGACGTCAACTTATCCCAGTGATGCGGCAATACAGAGATGCGGGTGCATACGTAAAACTAGTGCGCGACAAACTGTACGTAAATGGCTACCTATACAAGCCCGACGTACATTATGACAAACTTGACGAGGAGCCAACGGATAACGCCCACGCTCCCCAGCGCCCACCACCTCAGGAGTCCGATGTACGTAGGAATAGTAGATAGGGAGACGTGGTCGCTAATACGGACAATTGTGATTCCAATACAAGGGAATGCGACAAGTACACGGGCCAGTTAAAATGGACAAGTAAACCATTAAAAGAAATAAAATAGCAGAGAATGTAAGTGACCTTAGTATTATATCGTGGAATGTTTGTCGTTCACTGTTAGAGAAATTACCAAATGAAGAATTTTTGGCAGTTATTAATTCATTTGATAGCATTTTTCTCTGTTAAACATGGATAAGTAAAGATGATTCGTTTGTGTTGGAGAATTACGATAAAATTGTTATACAAAGAGAAATCAAAGGTGGAGGTATTGTCATTTTATATAAAATACACTGCCTTTCAAAGTATCTGTAGTAGATATTATTTTTGATAGTATTGTATGGTTAAAACTATGTACCGTAAATTAATGCAGCAACAGCAATTTTTATATTTAGCATTTTGTTATATATGGAAGGGATTACCGCCAAAAGTCCATGTATGTTGCTTTTATTCTTATTCTGCCTACTTCTTTATGCTTTGTTATTATTGTAATTATATGTCACTTTATTGTTTTCATATTCGTTTTATTACATTTCACTTTGACTTTTATCCTTCTTCATTTAGCCCTTACTTCTATGTTGCTTTATTCTTGTAAATTCATTCTACTTTCTTTTAAATTGATACAGTTTCTTAAATAATTATTTCTATTAAGAACGTGAATTCAATCACACAAAGAATGAAGCATATTCAATGAAGACGAAAACAGTTGTCAAAATTTAGTGCCGCATTATAACGCTAGGTGAGAGGGGTGTTCGCTACGAGTGTTGGTAAAACTAGGTAAGCAAACCCGGGCCGGGATTATTCGAGATTTTTCAATTTTCTGCCTTAATACTTTATAAATCGAATCCATTCCAATGATGGAAACTCCATATTTATTTTCTCTGGGCACACAGGAATAGGGCCTCTTTTCAGACATAACTTTAATACATTACTGAATATGTTCATTGAAAGGCCGACCCCCTTTTTTTAAGGGTAAGGGTCAAATAAGGTTATATAGTATAGTAGGGAGAATATTTAAATTTGATACTATAGAAGAAGTTGAATCTAACCCAAAACCCACCCGCCCCGAAATAGGATTTCATTTGGTCGGAAGCAAAGTGAAAGTTGGGGGAGGGGTGTAAAAAATATTTTAGATAGACCTTCAAAAAAATATTGACAAGCAAAAAAAAAAAGAAATGTCCACTGTACAAACACGAAAATCCTATTTCGGGGGGGGGGGGTGTTCGAACTTCAGTGTCAATTTCTTTTCAAAACACCACCACTTTCCCCATTTTAAACATATACTGCATCGTGTCCATGGAAAGTGGGGGTGGGGGCTAAACCTTACGCAGCATTGTTCAATGTCTATACTAAGTCTATATTTGGAGAAAAAAGGTGGGGGCTAAGCCCCCCCCTCCCCCTCCCCCGGGTTTTGACGCATATGTATTTTCAAGTTTTGACTATTTCCTTGTTTTTATTATTATTATTATTTTTATTATTTTATTTTTTTGCTTGTCAAGTTGTTTTCAGCCGGGTAGCTTGATTTTTCAAAAACGATTCTACTTCACTGTTTTCACGCCTGAAAAATATAATTCTATTAAAGTTATTTGTTGGATAATTGAATTCCAGTTTAATTGAAATAAAATGTTAAATATTTTGATACTAGTTATCCCTTATAAATTGAATTGTTTTTCAGGACCTTCCACTGAACTGGAACCTCATTTCACGACAGATAGTAACCACTCATGCGCGTGATTCTAGGGATGGGGCTTTGCAAAGGAGTGAGCAGTTTTATGGGTAGGCGAAGTCAAAACCAGGCTACACCCCAGGCATACTAAAACTCCCCAGTCTTTTTTCTGCTATAATAATTTATATTGAAATAGCACTTTTC
>NW_026924066.1:0-22768 GCF_032062105.1 Saccostrea cuccullata | reverse complement strand
ATTAAATTAGCATTAACTTTCAACACATTGTGATGAGACTACACTAAAATGTTCAGAAGGCATTGCAAAAAGGGGGAGGGGGGATTATTTTCACCGAAAAAATAATTTGTGTGAAGAAAAGAAAAATGATAAAAAAAACCACGAGCTTTTAAAGATCAGTATTAAAGGCAAAGCTACAATAAGCTTATTTTAGATATGAATAATACTTTTGTTATAAAATAATAGTATATGTTTTGGAGGGTATTTCAACATTTAACTGCTCCCCGTTTCTTTGTTGATATTCTATATTTGGTAGAAAAGGAATCAGGACAACTCGCTCCCAACACCTGTAAAGACAACTCTCCCCCACTCAGGACAGCTCGCCCCCACTGTAGAGACAACTCGCTCCCATTATTTTTTCTAGTGTATTACAGGGAAAAACGACGTATTTTATTCAATAAATTATATTTTAAATGCAAATTTGAATTATAATTTTTGATTAACATTTATTTTAAATAAAATAAAATTAATATTTACGATTGTGTGTGTAATATGTTGTTATTTGTTTTTTTCACGCATATATAAAGTAAACACGGTATATGTATTTATTATTTCCTTATATTATTTTTCTTATGAAATAGAGCAAATAGGTAAATGCATTTTGATTTATCACATTGTTTTAAATTTATGTTTGTAGAATATGTCTATGTACATCAAGTACATTGTTCTAAGTGTTGAACAATCTTAATTATTAAATGACATATTAATGATATTCCATCGATGACGGCTTTTAGGAAACTTATGAAAACTGAAATGAAAACATCATACAGAATTTTAATGAAATCCCCAAGCTCACAAGTAATTTGAAACTTCAAAGTAATGATTAATTAGGACATGCAAGCTCCGAAAATTACTTATATTTCGTTGATAAAAAATTGGAACTTCAAAGCGATGATTAATTAGGACAAGCAAGCCCCGAAAATTACGTATATTTAGTTGGTCAAAAATGGGCTTGTCCAAGCTCTGAAGCAGCTTTAAAGTAAAGAAAAATTAGATAATGCAAGCCTCGAAAATTACGTATATACAGTTGATAAAAAAAATGGGCGTATCCAAGCTCCGAAGCAACTAAAAAGTGATGAAGAATTCAAGAATGCTTGCGTTGGAAACAAATTATATAATTTGACATGATCCCTATATAAGGAAGAAATGACTTGAATTTGTCATCAATTTCAATCATGGGTGACTTGTGCATTGTATGCGATCTTCATCTCCGACAACGCCAAGAGATCCTATGGTGCAATTCCTGCCACGGAAAATAACATAAGACATGTAACTCGGGTTATAAAAAATATAATGTTACATAAAAATAATTTAATCGTAAAACATTATATTAATAGTATATTCTAATCTCTTTAAGCGCAATTTTATAAGCAGAGGGCGAGTTGTCCTGAAAAGGTGGCGAGTTGTCTTGGGGGCGAGTTGTCCAGCATTCGTAGAAAATACATACTTCCTTTAAGTTTCTTGTGTATATTGTCATTTGATGAAGGCTTTGAATATGCCCAAAAAGTTACGAAAAACTGGTATTATCTTTGAGAAAATATTTTTTGAGACTTCAGATAAATATGTAAAATTGTGCTATTTTTTTGGCTATGGTAACTACACTGTAACAAAATAAGAACGCATTACAAAACAGTTAAAATAAGACCCAAAAGGATATATTTCGTATATGCTAACTTGATATGTTTCAAAAATTTAAAGAAAAGGTAAAAAAAAAAATGCCCTATAAACTATGCTCAATGTTTCATTTGTTTTTGGGATAGACTCGGTGGTTATTCTTCTGAGCGTGCAGTGTTCACATTGGATCGATCCAGACGAAAATGAAAATGTGTTCACATACCTCTACGAAACAGTTACAAAAAGAAAATATACACATGGAGAAAGAATCATTGTCAATTTTCTGTATGAAGGAAGTATGTACATATTTATGCATTATTTCAATATGTATGGATTATCTTTGATATAATTGAATTTGTTGGAAGACGTATATTCACAAACTGATAATAGTTATCTGATCAAAGCACAGTCAATGTTATTTTCTTTCTGGATTATTTAAATTTTTATTCATTCAAAATATTTAAGGTATTCTAACAAAATGATATAACCAATCTACATTTAATATAAAGCAGTACCTTTTGAAAAGATTTTAAAAACTTATATATATAATAAACTGTGCAGTTTTATCAAATAAACGCAGGATGAGGCTCTCCCAATCAGGTAACTTAAAGCAATATGAGCTGCATGTTTGACATCGGAAAATTTTGTTGCAAATTTGTAACTAACTATGTATTTCAATTACAGAAAAATAGAACATTTATAAACTTCTGTTGTTCAAATTTTCAATTGAAGAACTGTTTATAAGCTTTGATTGAAGCAAAATTGTATTATTGTCGTCCTGTACAATAATGATTTCTTATATAATACTGTATATTCGATTGTACAGAAATATTTCTTCTGAAATATTTTAAAACTTTATTTTTGTCTTATTGATCAAAGGGGTTTTAATTACATACAATATGATCATAATAACACATTTTACCAGCAAAATAAAAATCAAAAATGCAGCTCATATTGCTTTAAATGAAACTGAATAATAGAGGTCTCCCCTTCGTAAGATTCCATGACCAGTGCCCTGCCTTTACACCCCCCTCCAAAAAAAATCACTTGATTAAAAAAAAGGTATATTTTTCTTAAGTATTTGCATGTTCACAACTTAAAAGAGAAATGATTGAAGACACATCAGTTAGAATAGGCTCAATTCTAGTAAAATCTATCCTTTGTTTCAGGTGAGAGTCGCATCTTCGATGTCCCTGTACAGCCGGGGGATCCAGGTTTTAATCACACAGTTACTGTCCGAGTTCGGATTTTTGACATCTATGGGGATTATGGAACGTATTCCTCAAATATTACAGTATTGATCTGATTACATCATTTTTCCTCTTTATCCAAATATTTGTTCACATCATTTAAACTCAGATCTCTATTTTGACTGATTTTACCACTAACCAAGGCATTCTTGATTTTTTGCAAGAATTGATATGAAGTGCAATGCTTTTCTTCTGCAGGTCATTCCACCTTCTAACTTTGAACCTGAAGATTTAGAAGATATTTCAACAATTGAGTCCTCGTTTAATAACTTTGATTCAAAGTTCAACAACTACAATCTGTCAGGAAATGACCTTCAAACCTTGAGTTTTTTAGGAGCCGTTGCAGCTGGGTTCAAGCAATTTCCATTTGTATGTACTGAAGTTCTTGACCTTTTGATTAGGCCCTTTAAAAATTATTTGGTTGTCCTCTCCTGACTGGCTGGTTAAAAATGGCGCGATTCAAAACTTTTTTTTACCTTCAAGAAGAATTATTTTTTAGAAAATAATTAGAAAATTAAATTTCAAAAATATCATTGAAATTAAAATTTTCTGAGAAAAAAAAATCACTCACATACATGTAGCTACCGAACCAATATTTATAGACCAAGTCGGGAGAGGGCAACTAAATTTAAACACTTTTTTTTAAAGATGGCCTTACCAATTATACATTTACAATATGGTTAAGATTTTGTAAAAGGATGTTTTTAAAAGAAAGAGTCACACATTTAAGGATACTTATAATAAGTGGATTCCTGATGATGGCGGACTTATATAACTAATTATAATTAGTTATTTAGAATATTTATTTATTATTTGGCCTGTTATCACACCGCCGAAACACTAAATTAGTGTCGGATCTAAGTGAAAACGGGGTTCGTGGCTTGATGGGAGTCACTTTTTTATAACATCATATTTTAAAATATGTTTTTGAAAAGATTGATAGCACAACAACTGAAGAAGATGTAAAAGGTGATATAGAGTCCATTAACATTGATACATCCGGAGGAGGGCCTGTGTTTCTTGTTTATCAACAGGTAGACTGTAATAACAAAATATTCATGGACTTCATGTTGTTAACATTAACAAATCTTACAAGTTTTTTTCTAAACTTCCAAAACAGAAAACCGAGAAGCTTCTTCAATTGGCCAAAAGCATTATAAAGCCTGGTTGTGCGAATTTCACCGACAGATTTAAATTGGCAGACATGCAGCAAATTTTCAGTACCATGGATGCTCTGACTCGTTATGAACCGTATTTAACTTTGGAGGCAGTGGTTTGTGTTTTCCTAAGTCGGAAATATGTGAAGTTTTAAAAATATCAGTTAATTCAGTAGGCTCGATTGATGACATTAATCTTTCCGGTAAAAAAAATGAGGGATAAATTAGAAAATTAACGATGTTATTATGAAAAATTTTTAAATTTTGATTACATTTTGATAAATTATTGTGAATGAATGAACATGTTAGCTTATGTCTTATTCAAACAGATCATGACGGTTGAAATCGTGGACACTGTCATTGACTGTTTGGAATATGGCAGCAGGAGAACTCCTTTATCCACAAGCGCAGTTGAAATATCAACAGACATTGCTAATGGTAAGACTGTGTACTGGGTTCATAGTAGTGAAAAATCCAATGTAAAAAACGAGTATTTCTTAATGATTTAACATTTATAGTGTTGTTTAAGTCAAGTTTACTTCTGGTATAACATTTTTTAACTTTTCTAATGTTGGGAGCTACTTGGTACCTATTTATTACATCTCTGCAGCTGATAAGACCATTTTCAATTTATTTTTTAGTTTTAAATCTGTCAAGTGCCAATAACGGCATGCAAAACATAATGATGTAATTTTTTTTTACATAATACATGTACTTATACATAACATAAATATTTTCTTAATATCTTTTTCTAAGCATTTTCAAATAGATATTCAGCATTCTCTACAATATAAATTAACCACAAATGTTAATATATGATAGTTTATCATCATGTATTGGACAATGTCTTGAACAAGATGCTACCTCGGAAACTGCAAAACTTGGATATTGAACTTTCCAAGGATGATATAAGAGCGGAAATCATGTCGCACCTCAAGTTCTTCCTTCAAGTTACCAGCCTGTTAAAGCAAAATCAAGGGAACGTAACTTTAGACTATCAACGCATAAATAGACAAGTCGATTTTATTTATCAAATACGAGCACATGAACGAGAGTTTCAACTTCAGCAAAGAGAGACGGTATATAATTAATTATAATTGCAATAAAAAAAACTGTCCAACATAAAAGCAAAGTTGTCTTTCTTACAAGGGTAGAGAAAAATGAAAGTTAAGCTTTCTTGTCTCTTTCATATAGAAATATCACATATGTAAATCTTTAATGATTTCTTCTATTGTTTATCCTTTTTGACCGCTACAATATATGAAATTAAAGAACAACTGTGTTTTTTTTCTTGGTTTTGATTTACATTACATTATATTGTTGGAAGATTTTTTTTATTTATTCCCGTAATTATTTCAGGCAAGAAAATGTATCCCAATTATAAAACGAATCCAATCAGTCTTTGTAAATGTCATGCACAAAACTATTGTTTTGGGCGAGCGACTTCACTTCAAGGCATATAAAGTACTGGAAATAATGATAAGAAAGGTGTCCCTCAACGATCTTGAAAATGTCCAAGATGAGTTTCTGGAAGGTGTACACGAAGTGAATGGCTCAGACAAACATGCATCATGCCTGGAATTATCAGTATTTTCTGACTTTTGATTTAATATATATAATTTTTTGTTGTTGATATTTTTAAGCTTATGAGTAAAATAATATCAATTATTTTTGATAATATACAATACATTAGCGGTAATGATTTTTAGTGAATTAGAGAATAGATTTAAAAGAAAGTAAAAGTAATGAAAGGAATAATTACTTTAAAAAAAACATTTTAATATTTTTTTTCATTTAGGTCACTAACTACTTGATAAACCCTTATATATTTGGAGAAAATGCAACCAAGGCAACTTCTTCCGTGCCAGTGATGTATATTCCCCAAAATATATCCGTGGACACAAATATTCGGAATAAAGGGGATTTGGAATTCAAAAAATATACCCCTCTCATTAATCCACAACATCCAGAACCGATAATTTATTTTACTTTTGAGGTTATAAGTGAAACAGATGCAGTCATAATCTACATAAAACCTGATGGATTTGACTTCCTAGCCCACCAGAGGGTGCCTTTATATTCGTTTTACATTAGTTCAGATACATTTCCAACATCAAATGTGTTTGATTACAAAAAGGAACTTGGTGTCCAAGATTGGACAGGATATGGATTTAAAGTCTTCCTTCCAGAAAATATGTGTGGGAAAGGACTTTGTTATTTAGGCATAAAACCACTCACAGGTAAATAATGCAAATTCTGCACGTAGGTCCAATTGTACAGGAGGAAAAAGTTATTTTTAGGACTATTTCACACTTTTTATTCCAAAACTAGAACGATTTATAGCTGAAGATCTGTAGCTCGCTGGTCTGAAAAAAGGGGATAGACGACCAGAAAGCAACAGCGCTACCCATCGAAAAAAGTATATATTATCGTTATAGCGTATATTTAAGCTGCCATCAAAATATTACCATGTTTTCTAGTACAATATATATATATATATATATATATATATATATATATATATATATATATATATATATATATATATATATATATATATACTGAAAGGAAAAAGAAACGCATAATAAACTTTTGAATAAAATTAAAACTTTTATTTCCAATATGTTTTCCAGTATTGTTATCAAACATTTTAATTCAACTTTAAACAACAAGTAACCGAAATCTTGTGTGACTTTGACTGATAATTCCTGAGTTATTGAAATTGATATGTCGATACCCCCCAAAATTAAAATAAAAATTCTCATCATCTCCCTTGCGCATGAGTAACAGCCTTGATTTTCTTGTGCATTGAGTTCACCAGAGCATTTATCTTTCTCAAAGATTATCATTCAAGCCTACCTACGGTAGTTTTAATGTTTGAGAGAAGCTGTATTATTCCAAAGCTAACAAATACCCCCGCCCAATGAATCCCACGAATTTTCGATTTAGGATAGAATTTACAGAATCTAGCTGATTTGGTTCACGTGAATGTTTGTAAGTAAGTATAGACAAACACTGGCTACATTTTCACAGCGTGAACATGCTAAAAGCAATACACATACGGCGCGTACGTGCGCGTATGAGAGTAAAATCGACGTAAAGTTGCCATGCTTTCATACCAAATTAGAGCAGAGAGTTCCTGTCAGTATTAGGGTGAAAATATGAGTAGGATTGCCTGCCGTAAAAATATCGGTTTCAGTGATAATGACTTGACAATAACCGAGGTAGCTTTCATTTTCAATCTTCAGAAGCTTACAATAGTATCATAGTAACAGTGATTATGACGTCATGTTAAGCGGAACGTTAAATGTCTATTATGACGTCATAGATACAATATGACAAAAGGAATATTATATTGGTGAAACCGGCAACACTCTCCGTGCCCGTGTACGTGTACATAAGCAACACATTAGTACACCCGAATACAGACAAATTCAATTAAGTTCGCACCTGGAGGCGTGTGGTAAAAAACAATTCAAAATTTTCCCTTTCTATAAACTCAGTTGTGCAACTGATATCCAAAGACGGGAAAAAGAAAAACATTTTATTAGTATTTTTCAGCCAAAACTTAATAGTGTTTCATAAATTACTTGTGATTTTCCCGTACTTTTGTCATATTGTATCTATGACGTCATAATAGACATTTAACGTTCCGCTTAACATGACGTCATAATCACTGTTACTATGATACTATTGTAAGCTTCTGAAGATTGAAAATGAAAGCGCTAAAGCTTAACTGAGGATTTTTGTGTTTTCTTTTTACTTTTTTTTAATATATATATATATATATATATATATATATATATATATATATATATATATATATATATATATATATATTGAAACAGAAAAAAATCCACAGTGCTCGGTAGTTTACAGGTAAATGTTTTAAAAAAAGAAACACGAAAACCTTTAGTCTAGCTTAAGCGCTTTCATTTCAAATCTTCAGAAGCTTTATAATACGTAACGTATGCTATGTTACGTATTATAAAGCTTCTGAAGATTTGAAATGAAAGCGCTTAAGCTAAACTAAAGGTTTTCGTGCTTCTTTTTTAAAAACATTTACCTATATATATATATATATATATATATATATATATATATATATATATATATATATATATATATATATATATATATATATATATATATATATATATATATATATATATATCTGTATGTATGTATATTTAAGAAATAAACAACGTTATTCAGTAAACATGGCGTTATGAATAGCAATTGCTCTGCTGGCATATTCCATGATGCGCGCTAGCGCATCATGGAAAATATGCCAGCAGAGCTATTGCTATTCATAATGCCATGTTTACTGAATAATCGTTGTTTATTACTTATATTTGCATTCTTTGATTTATTCAAGAATATCAGAGGAAATCCTGACTTACATAAGGACGTGGCCTCTTGTCTTCAGTAATGAAAAACATACGGCTTTAAAATCGGTACACCTGATCAATGATCCTTTTATCTAATAAATCACAAACAATTAATAAAGTATTTCCCTCTCAAACACAGTTATCTGGATACAAGCAGCGCCGTCAACACATTCTCTTAATTTTTGTTTTGATGCAGTTGTGACGTCATCGATCAACGTTATTGAAACCCTCTGACAAAAATCAATGATTTAACACTATGATGAAAAATGATAATGCTTTTATAATGATTATTACTCCAGGATGCTTTTCTATTTTTTTTAGTTCTATTTTTTTTAATAGCTGAAATTATTCTTGAAGTAGATATACTAGTTATACTAGTTTTCTGAATGTTATTACGCAAGTGTGGAGAGTTATCGTTCTTTGTACAAATATGCATGATACAAAAAATAAAAATATGGCAGTTTTGTACAATTTTAAAAAAGTTTTATTATACAATTAAATACATTGACCAAAATTGAATTTTTAAAGATATAAATCAGCAAATTTAATTATTCTGAATTTCTTTTTTTTTTCGAAGAATATTATTAAAAACTTATTTTTATTCCTTTTACGAAAAGTTTCATATATATACTTCTCAACACGCCTTATTATTGTAGAAGAGTTTGTTCTACAGGAATTCGATAGAGCAATTGCATTCATAGCAGAAGCAATTGCGTCTATAGTGCTATGAATGCAGTTGAGGATTACATGTTCATAGTGGGAGAGAGCAGTGGATATGCAAATATATATATATATATATTTCTATGATATTTTAAACAACATGAACCCCAACTTAGAATTTACAATGGAGAGTGACGAAAACAAGGTACCATTTTTAGATGTTATGGTCATGAAAAAAGAAGGGAAAATCGTAACTGACGTATATTACAAGGCCACGGACACAAAACAATACCTTCTCTACGATTCCTGTCATCCAAAACACATCAAGAACAACATTCCATATAATTTAGCTAGGCGACTCTGTACCATAATATCGGACAAGGATATTTTAAATGTCAGACTTAATGAGTTACGGGAATTATTAAAACAAAGGCATTATCCAACCTTACTGATTGAAAAAGGAATAGACAACACCAAACTACATGACAGAAACAGCATACTTCAGATACAAGAAAAACCCGTAAAAAATCTCATTTCCTACGTATCTACACACAATCCAAAAAATCAAGAATTTTTCCAAGTCATCAAAACCAACATGCCAATTTTAGAGAATGATCCAAGGATGAAAGACGTACTCAGCGAATTTCAATTGATCAAAAGTAAAAGACAGAGCCCATCCTTAAAGAAGATTTTAACACGAGCCAAATTTAACAATACAGAAGAAACAGCCGGTGTTAAAAAATGTCATCATCCAAGATGTGGAACCTGTCCCTTTTTACAGGAAACCGAACAATTTATTTTTAAAAACGGAAGAAAATTCGTTATTCATTCTTCTTTTACCTGCGAAAGTTCAAATTTGATATATGTCATGACATGTTCAGGATGCGGCGAGCATTATATTGGCCAAACCGGGGACACCCTTAGACACCGAATGACCGTCCATCGTCAACAGATTCGTCAAACTGAATACCAGTGCACTGCCGTGAGCAGACATATCAGGATATGTGCTGAAAACATTTTCCCTAATTTTACAGTTTTTCCTATATACAAGTTCTATAACAAGACTTCCGAAAAAGAACGTGAAACCAAGGAAAAACATTTTATTTCATTGTCTAAACCAAAGCTTAATGCCCTGTCATAACTGACAATTTTCATTTTACCCGCATTATTTGTCTAATTGTTAACGTAATAACGTAACATAATGACGTCACAATGAACTGTACTAAAGCGCAACACTTTTGACGTTACATGACGTCACAATATACTTTGAAATGTTTGTATCTATAGCAATATGTCAAAACTCCTGATGATACAATTGAAACCGGTAGAGTTTTAATCGGCGTTCTGTTATTTTTTACTATATATACATATATATATATATATATATATATATATATATATATATATATATATATATATATATATATATATATATATATATATACATATTCACTTCTTCCTCTATAAAATATTTCCAAAACCCATTCTTAAGAACCCTCCTGGACCTGAAATTAAGACTATGGAAAATTTTGCCTAATTATAATGCCATGTTGGGTACGTAATAAGACTATTTGGTCCAATGCGCTTTGTGCATTATATGTTCATAAAATTTGGTTGTGCATAGAAGTAGTAAATGAATATGACAGAAACACATAGTAATAATATTTATATATTCTTATAAACACATCGAAAAACGGTGAAATTTTGTGCGCAAAAATATAGTCACTTTTTTTTTCAATAGGTGCACAGTAACTCTCTAATCGCCCATCCCAATTTTTTTTCAATAGGTGCACAGTAACTCTCTAATCGCCCATCCCAATTTTTTTTTCAATAGGTGCACAGTAACTCTCTAATCGCCCATCCCAATTTTTTTTTCAGACCAGTGATCTACAGATCTGTAGCTACACATATTAATGATGAATACATATCCTAAACGAAATCATAAACATAATAGAAAATTTTAAATCTAAATTGTATTTGAAAAACGTTAAATGACACCATATTTGTATTGGTATTTGATATTTATAATTGAGGACAATTTTTTTCTTCTGGTTATATGTCTTATTTGTCTATATAATCTTAACTAAAGAAGATATACACGAGAATAATTGTTTTGTGTAAAATATAATGACGTAAAATGAAGGAGGCAAATTGTTTAAAACTTTCGATAATAATAGAAGAACAAGTATTGAAAATTTTGTTAAATCAAATTAAAAAAATATTTTTTCAGCCCCTGCCTCTGGTGATTTCTCAGGATCTAGAAAAAGAAGAGCTGCAGAACCGCTTATAATTATCGGGCCACCAGAGAATACGACCTTATATGTTAACGTTTCGGATTTTGTGCCAGTCAAGGCAAACTTTAGCATGATTTTTACTACTACAGCGTGTAGAACTTGGAATAACGAAAACGACTCATGGACAATGGAAGGATGCCAGGTACATATTGCGGTTGTTATTTCACATTTAGAATCGTGTTTATAAGCTTCCTTTCGATCCAACCTAATTAAGGTCTTCCGTTTCCAACGGAAGACCTTCTACTGATTCTGAAGATTAAGATTATTAAGGTCTTCCGCTCAGACGGAAGACCTACTACCGATTCTGATGGTTAAGATTATTCCCTATTATTAAGGTCTTCCGTTTCCAACGGAAGACCTTCTACTGATTCTGATGATTAAGATTATTCTTATTATTCTTTTTTTTTTTTTCTTCCTAGACGCCAACTTTGAGGCCTCGTATCTCGCTCATTTTTCAATGGATTTTGTTCAAATTTTCAGACATTATAGACGGTAATAAACTCTATCAGAATGCTGTCGATAATTTCAAAAAGTCACTTCCGGTTTTGAGTTATTTCCCTTTAAACGAAAAATTATAGCCTTTCATTTCCAGACAAAGGCTCAGAGACCACTAGAGCTGGAGCAGAAATTTTACTGGTTTTAGATAACAAAAGGATTGAAGTTGTGCACATCGGTTTTTGTTTTTTGATTTCTCTATTCAAAATGGCGCTATACAGGGGTCAAAAAATAGAACGCCTAAAAGAGCGAAAATTTACACATGTTTTCCTTTTTATCTTGAAAACTAAAAATATTTTGTTAAGACATGTTGAACAAAAGTTGTGCATAATTGCAAGGGCTTTCATTTAATACTATAGAAAAGGGGCTGGCCCCTAAAATAAGGGATCTCTGGAGCTTGGAAGTTTTTGCTTTATAACTCAAAAACGGTAAATATTTCGTTCTAGATCTATCGAGCGGAATTGTTCTTTAACACCTTTTTGATCTGATGAGAATGTTTATTTGTTCGAATATACCGGGGGTATTGCATAATATGCAGTCGAAAGCAGGCCAGGTAAACATGTAGCGTTTTTATTGGACAAGTAAATCTGACCTCATCATGTGTATAACTTGCTATAAATAATATACCCTACGGTATCTAATGTTGATTTTCTTCAAAATAAGGTTTTAAACGTGTTTTATGATTAACTATTAAATCATGTATTACAACTACTTTTTCTATTTTTCTTTATAAAATTTAATTAGTTTTATAGTGAACACGTCTTTAAAAGCGGAAGATATAAAATCTACCTTTCTACGTTTATCATTGTAACAAACTATATAATTAATCTTAAACTTTATACATTGAATAATTCACGATCATTAGTTGTATGCATTTTACGATCCCATTGTTCAGCGAGATGTTTTACAGTTATGTAATCAAAGCCGCGAATCCCACGCTGTCGATCTAGGTCACGAGTGTACCAGGCACCTGTGGACATAAACAAAGCAAGTGTTTGTGATTGTATTAGACCATTGTGTAGAAAGACCTAACAATTAATAGAAAACTGTGTTTTTAATTACATCGCGATTCAATAAGATTATTTTACCCATCTTTCATATTTAATCGTAATTCCAAACACTGGTGCATAAAATCATTTTGAACTGTGTTCGCTTTCTTTGGCCTGTTCTCGCAAAATAAAAAAAAACAAACTCCATTCTGTGTTAATGTATTTTATTTCAATTGTAATTGAGAAGGGGCTTCGGCAATGAATTATAATTAGTGATGGATAGTGATAGGTAATATTGTACATGTACGTTTTATTTTTACCATGATCACTCTTTTGTTTCTCCATTTACCGGGGTATCATTTTTTTAAAGATTAAATAAACATTGAACATAAAAAGTTATTTATAATATACTATTATTCACGTATTTGTAATACCGGTATAGCAAACAGGTTATATCCAGCTTTGTCGCTTTGTGTCTAAAGTTGTGTTGCCCGGTCCTCGTTTACAAGCACGTGGTTGCAGAGAACAGTGGGCATATATGAAAATCCATTGTGTACTCCGATAGTTACAAATTGAAAATTTGGTTTGAAATCTGTCGTTTCTTTCATATCATTTCATTTCACTCTATTTCAGCTTGTTTAAATCAATCGTAATCGTTTGTACATTTATTCATTGTAAGTTTTATGTATTTTGATAGCCGAATAAACACTAGCTTGGTTTGCAATACCCCCCCCCCCCCTGTTTTTATCGAGATGGAGATTGTTTTATGAATATTAAACTTACCCGGTACATGTACGCATGCATGGTAGTTGTAAGTGGAGGTGACGTTTCTAATTCACGGGAAAACATCCAACGTTAGATTAAGCACTTTTGGGTATGCAGTTATTTGCTACTAAACTTTAAAATGTTATTGTACAAAAATAATATACTTTTTCGGTGAATAAACAGAATATCTCAACATTGCACGATTTGACATGCTTGTACATGTTCAGTCAATGTAAGTTTAAATATACATGAATGCACTTTTGCCTAGAATAACGGCCAAAATATATACATCCAGAGTTTTAGAATATGATTTTTTAAAAAAAAATGAAAATTCTTTAATGCTTTTTATCATTAACCAGTATCTCGACGATAAAATATCAATTTTAATTCTTTACCAAACGTCCTCCCGGTCAGTTATTGTTAATGTTGGTGACATGAAATGTAGATACTAGGGTTTCAGTAAATAATTTCACCTTAATTATCCTTATCGTCATTCGGTGTTTTCATCATTAGAAATAAATTGTTTGAGGACGTCTTGTTTTCTCTTCTCACATTGGTAACGCGTAAGAAAAAGTTTTTAAACAAAGCAAACGGCATTTTACAAAAAAGGAAAACGAGAAGAAAAAAACGTGTCTATTTAGATTAAGAGCACAACGCATCATTGTATTTGATTAATCCACATACGGTTTTTTCCTTCTCCCATGCATTTCGACTATACGGAAAAAAAGGATCAGCAAATCCTTTGGTAATATTAAAAGAAAGGTGTTGTACCTTCAAAAGACACTATATCCCACAGGCCTTCAGATCGCTTAGAAAAAAAAAAATTGTGTGTATTTTTTTTTCCAACACCTCAATTTTTTTTTCTAAGCGATCTAAAGGCCTGTGCTATATCCGCACAGTTATATTACACAGACTACCAAATATATCACGGCGTCCCTGAAAGAATTATTTTTAAATATTTCAATAAATTCTAATTTACTTCAAAGAAAGCCACGCTGTTGTATACAAACATTCCAAAAATAATCTTTCATGTTTCATGGACCGACACGTGGTTAAATTTCCTCTCATCACTATAAGTACCCCCCTTTAACATGTTTAAAATGAATATACAATGTCTTCCTTCTAAGCCGAGAATGTTAATTGGTTGATTTGTTTTTGTACATGCGTATATACATGTAGATTAAGGCTGGTGTTGAATTCCGAAAGAAAGTCACAACCTATTTTTTTATGTAAACCAATAATCATTCTATGCCCCGCCATGAATATGGCTTGGGATATAATGTTTGTCATGTCGGACGTCTTCCATCCTGCCTTATCTCCTTCCGTCACTCTTTGCCTTTAGCTAAGTTCAAAGCTCAGTTTCAAACAAACTAACCAAGATATTTTTAAAAATAATCAAACTTCATACACAGTATAGTGCAGAAAAAAAAATAACAGACAGGAGAGTTGTACTGAGCCACCCACTGAAAAAACCGGTCCTACAAAACAGAGTACGCTAGTACATATGTACGATAGAAGACTTTAGAGTAAGCTAGTAATAACTGTATATTTATTGCGAAAAAGTTTTTGAAATATTTCTACAAACTGAAAGCCTTTTATTGCCTGACGTCACGCTAAGGATCAATATTTCCTGGGTTCGAAGAGGTCACAGTTAGCCAGCAAAATTTTGTGCATGCTGATTATCATCGGATTTGTTACATGTATTTCAGCAACAACAGTTATCTATTCTGTTAGCAGAAAAATAAACATATTGCTAATACAATACATTGAAGTATTTATTTTCTCTAGCCTTTTGCTAGCATATATTCATTTCATGAGAGTTCTTATACGGATATATGTCCGTTTGACCTTTTTTCTGCGTTTCTATCCTACTGGATTAGTCCATTTGTCTTCTAGGTAAGGGGTGACACTATTATTTCGCGCCAAAATGTCACATGTAGGTTTTAGCACCCTTTTTTTGGACTATTCTATTGAATGAAAATGAAAACTGCATGAATTATGTAAAGTCTGTTCTTTTTTTGTCAGAATCCTGGTCGAGCTTTGGAAAAAAAAAACAAACAAACAATTCGGTGACATTGTGAAATGAGTTAGAAGTTACATCATTTAAAGTAATAAAACATTTGATGTTGACCCCTCATTTCTGGGAAAAACTTCCTGAATCCGCACCATGACATTCATATATCGCCGTCAAGTTTGTTGGGTCATTTAAAGCTTTAATTATTTTTCCCACGTTTCCAACAATATTTGATACTTTGGCATACCCAAGAAACTATCAATCATATTCTACACGTCAGTCAAAATTGTTAGATTCCCAATTTCTTGTAGTTATCATATTTTCAGCTGCCACCTTTATATGTAGCAATGCTTTCAAGCATTAATCAAATGTTTTTCCTTATTTACGTCATCCTTTAAAACCATTTTAGACTTGCGGACAGAGGTGTTCATCTTTACGTCCCGGGTTCGAATCTACAGCGGGACATGGTCATGATTTCATTTTTTATTTGAGATACAAACAGTATATATGGTTTATGTTTTGTGCAACATCTCCATAATTTACTCCAGTGAAATAATTTACCCCCCCCCCAATGTAAACGTTTATAGTTTACATGTATCATGCTCATAGATTCTATAGATATTGATGACATTAGTCAGCCAAGCTTTTTAAAAAGCTGTTACTTGTGTTATTATTTGTTTATTTATTCGCGCAAAGGACATTGGGTAGTAAAGGAGCTCTGGGAATGTTGCACAACAAAATTTGCTTGACGTGTGTACAATTCCGAACTTCTTTTCTTACACGTTATTCTATTGAGCTCGCTGCGCTCGCTATTATACGGTTCTTGAAAATGAAAGAAACGTCGTAATCTTTATGAAAAGTAACCGATTTTCTTGATTGTACAAACATTTTCTAAGAAATTAGGGGGGAGGGGGGGTTAAGTTATACAAAGAAAACAAATAATATGTGTCATTTTAGATTGCCGACGTGCAATGATCTGATACATGTGTACCGTATTTATGAGAGGTTCATATCTCTTCCCTCGTCTGAAAAGTGTCGCATCCATTGATATTTTCTTTTTTGCTACGATTTAATGCTTTAAAAATGATTTATTTAATTTGGTTATTTTCGATATATAAATATCTGTCCCACCTGTCTGTGGGATGCGATAGTAAAGTGTCTGCCGTCCGTTCGTCTGTCTAGCTATCTGTCTGTCTGTAAACAATTTTTCAAAATACTACTCTTCCTACCGTTTTGGTCTGATTTCAATATAACTTGGCACACAAGTACACATCTCTAAGATACATAGTATAGTGCATCGGTTTTTGAATGCTTTAAATTGCGACTTCTTCAACAGTTTTTGTCTGAATTCAATATTGTTTGGCACATAAGTAGCCTTCACTAAGATACAAAATATCGTGCATCCGTTTTTGATTTCGATGAACGGTGTTGCCATGGTTACAAAAAATAGAAATTTCTGTATATAATTCCTTAAAAATGCTACTCCTCCTACAGTTTTAGTTTGATTTCAATATAATTGGCACACAAGTAGACTTCAATGTGATACATAATTAAGTGCATCGTTTTTGATTTCGATGAACGGTGTTGTCATGATTTCAAAAAATAGAAATTTATGTGAAATTCCTTTAAAACGCTACTCCTTCTACAGTTTTGGTCTGATGGCAATGGCTAGTTTTCTCTTCCTTTGTTATAAGTACAAACAAGTAGAGCTATAGTCTCGACATTGTGTTGAACCCAATGAATCATTTTGCCTCGATTATAGTCAGAAAAAAAAACTCATGGCTGAACATATCCAGTCATTTGGACGAGTCAAGATTAGTGACAGTGAAACTGTAAATTCGCTACCATTTTTCTACTAGTGAAACATTGCTGATATAATGCAGGATGGGACGTGACCTTGACTCGAGTTCAAAGTCCCCAAGGATAAGATGTTTTTGGTTGGATGCATGGACAGAAAGAATATCTAAATAAAATGTTTGAAATTTTCCAGACGGTAACACATGGATAATATTTTTATAACGAGAGCTAGTCATTGCTTAGATCAAAGTCATTTGGAGAGTTCAAGGTCACTTGGAAAGTTCAAGGTCACATTTACACATGTATATTCCTTTACAGTCTTTTTCCTAGCTAAACATTGCAAGTTGCTTCTCTTAAAAGGTTTATATTTTCACTTGTAGAACTTAAGAATGTGGCTTTTGACCTAGACTCTAGGTTACGTCTTCTTATCCGTAGCTCCAACGGAAGACCTATTCGTTGCTTTGCAACGAGCTCGGCTCTAGTTCTTTTTTTTGTTTTTTTTTCCTAGACGCCAACTTTGAGACCTCATAACTTGCTCATTTCTTAACGAATTATGCTCAAATTTTCAGAGTTTTTAAACGTTACAAAACTCAATTAGAATGTTTTCAAAAATTTCAAAAATTCCCTTCCGCTTTCGAGTTATTTCCCTTTAAATGAAAATTTGGTACTGTTCGTTTCCAGACAAAGGCTCAGAAACGACAAAAGCTGGAGCAGAAATCCTACTGAATTCAAATATTAGAAGAATTGAAGTTGTGCACATCGCTTTTTCTTTTTCGATTTCTGCCCTTAAAACGGTGCTAGATAGGGGTCAAAAATGAGAATGCCTAAGAGCGCAAAAATTTACATATATTTCATAATGTATCTTTTAAACTAAAAATAATTTGTTAAGACACGATGAACAAATATTGTGCATAATTTTAAGATCAATCATTTGACACCATTAAAAAGGGACTGGCCCCTCAAATTAGGGATCTAGGGACCTTGAAAGACCTTGAAAGTTTTTGCTCTTTAACTCAAAAACGGTAAATATTTCGATATGGTTATCGATTTGAAATGGGTTCTTTAACATCTTATTGATCTCGTGAAAACGTTATTTTGTTCGAGTCATGTGTTATTAAATGAGCAGAAAACTTTATAATCCATGTACAGGTAAGTGATTTTATACGGCAAGTGAAGAAGAATTCTATGTGCGTATGCGTATAACACTATATAACTGAAATAAACTGGACAAGAATAATATTCCTATAGCTAAATTGAATGTTTAACTTTTGTTTAAATAAGTTTTTAACGTATTCTCGAGCTGGATGTCATACAGATTATTCAGAGACAACTTTCTCCTTGTGTTTAGTTTAAAGAACAAGACGGGAGAGAGGAAAAATACTTTTTAAGTATTAATATTCAATGTAACATTATTTATTTAAAATAAATTCAAGCTTAAGATAATTCATTGTCATTCAATTCATGCATCGTGAATTTTCCTCGGACCCTGAAAGTTTTGTGTGTACAGTGTGCGTGTTGTGTGTGTACAGTTATCACATGGTTATGAAACCCGTTTATCGATCGCGCAGTGAACTGTATACATTCGTGAGGTCAACATTAACGCTCTTTGATTTTTACTAGAGTCCTAGATTTAAGATCAAGAAAATATGTCATTTGCGCTAATCGTAAGAATATACACAAATATAAAGGTTTTCTTGAACATAAATATAAAGGTTTTCTTGAACATGATTTAAAAGTGTTGAATGTCGGATTCTATTCTTTGACGAATAAATAAAAGGTGCTGCGTTTACGCGCGCTTTTCTCATCTGCTGAGGTATCTATGGACGAGTTCATCGGTTACACTGAAGGGTGACACAGGGTGACCTATCGATAACTCTGCCAATTTTGATAGTGATTTAAATTGCACATGAACATAAATTAATGTTATATTCTACCCTTGCGAAGAACGTTATAGTCTCGTTATTTAAAAAAATTGGGGATATCAATACTGCCACTTGTTTTTGATTTATACGGATGATTCTACTTTTGGAAAGGTACACATGTAGTACGAGGATTTTTTAGGCCCCGTACCCCCCTCCACTTTGAAGTAATTGCAATCGTTACATGTATACGGGCCTATTCCCCATTTTCAAAAGTGAGTTATCTCCCCTCAAAATCGGAACTCTTCTACACTAGCCCAACTTCCGCGGACTACGCAATACGATAATTCAACAAAAAAGTGATCAACTTACACGCTGTATTTAAAAATTTTAAAAGAAGGAAATGGTTTGCATTTTTTTTTAGATAATAAATTATTTTATAAAGGGTCTGTTAGCCCCCCCCCCTTTCTAAAAAGCTAAACGAATTAGCCAGGCATGTAGCATCGTCTTTAAAAGTGGGGGGGGGGGTAGCCAAAGAAATATTTTTTTCTTACCTGGAAAAGTTGACAAGCGAAGAAAAACCTTGCCCAAAGTTGAAAAAGCTACTTATTTCAGTACCAGTTCCTTGGCATACAATACTACATTTCCCTTATATAACTTTACCGTAGTATAAACTCTGTGTGTGTGTGTGGGGGGGGGGGTGGAAACCTGTCTATCAATGAAAATTTTAAATAGAAAAAGTAATATTGGGAAAAAGTGGGGCTGGGGCTAAGCCCCTTGACCCCCCCCCCCCCCCCCCGTGCGTAAAGGTACAGAGAACGAATATGCAAATGGGTTGAACAGTCGAATATGAACCATAGTTGTGAAAATTAAAAATTATTAGAATTATTAATTGTGAATTCAATAAAATCACTGTACATATATTTTTTCACAGATGTACATGTATGTCAGTTACACGGGGTCTCTCTCTCTCTCTCTCTCTCTCTCTCTCTCTCTCTCTCTCTCTCTCTCTCTCTCTCTCTCTCTCTTTACACACTTTAAAAAAATATAACACTTGAGAAAAGAATGTTTTCCGTTAATTAACGAGAAATACGCTAGGAAATTATTGTATCAATTTCGTGTTTCTGCTCTCAATTCTCTGATCTAAAACAAAATGTGTATTTTACTCGGGAATATACATGTACATATGCTTAGATCCTACACTAAAACTTTGATTAAATGCAGCTTAGACTTTATACGACATATGTAACACGAATTCAGGTCGATGTTATTTTTAATTAGTCTTTCTTCGTTACATGAGCACATGAGATTAAATTATTCATTTAGAATTCCATTCTCAGTTTTAATACTATACAATGAATCAATTATTTTACTAATAAAAGATTCTAGAAACACGGTTAATTCAAATGAAATAGGCCTTTAATTGTCACCAAATGTGTTCTTGTAAGTAAAAGTTCTATGTTATGACATACAATCGAGCAAAAACGCAGTTTCTTGGTATCGGTCGCGGAAGACGAACTAGTGCTGTATATGCAGCAATGTCAGAGGTAAAACTGTAGATGGACATGTCATCAGTCTCCAAAAAATTCCTAGAGATGCAAAGAAAATATGGCTGCAGCAGGCTAGATTAATTCTTAAAAACTTTATAACTAAAAATTTGTTCCGCACATTTTGTAAATAATGATGATCCGTCTGCAGAACATCCACTACCGAAAATTAGCTTTTGTTTTTTTTTTAAATAGGACTATTCGAATATGTATCAGCATTTTATCAGTAATTTGTTTCGATTTTTTTTTTTTTTTTGTAAAGGGGGGGGGGGTCACACAGCACCTTATTATACTACTATACAGATTAATACAAATCCAGAAAGAGACTATGTGTGGGCAATTAAAAAAAACACGAATCAATTAAGATTTCTTTTTATTCACAAACACAATAACAGTTTTTCATATGACAGAGGCATTTACACCATGAACATGTTTACATCAAGAACGGCCGCGGCAGTGACTTTATTTATAGCGCATGCGTATTAAACACAGTAAAAGAGTTCCCTTCAGGGGAAATAACTCACCTTTTGAAAATGGGGAATATGAAGTTATTCTAATTGCTTTATATCAGAAAAACTTGCGATGCTGTTTAAATTAGCAAATACAAATAAACATGGCAAATGCGCACAGTAAATTGTACGTGGAAGTGACATTATTTTCCAATTCTCATGAAAATCGAAAATTAAATTAAAGCAACTTTGATTTTGCATTATTTGCAAATAACTTATAATTGTATTATACAGAATGTATTTCTTTTATTTCCTCGAATAAAAAGAATATCACTATGACACGATTTTACGGGTACATGATTGTAACTAAGTAAATGCTGTTTTACACGGAGGAGCCCCCAAAATATAGACATTCCGAGCTTTCAGAATACGAGAAAAAAAATGAATAATTAGAATTTTTTTTTAACAAATGCAAAATTGTTTCTGAGAAAGCCATGTAGTTGCAAACAAATATTTCAAGCCATTCTTTCGTGTATATTGGACTAAAAGAGATTATTAAATTTCCTCTCATCGCGATACGTAACCCGCTTCCCTCAAATGATACAATGTTTTCCTTCAGAGTCGAGAATGTCAATTGGTTAGTTTGTTCAGGTACGTACAGGTCAGGACTGGTGTTGAAATCCATGATAAATTCATAACCTTTTATAATGTTAACAATAGTCATACGCGACATTTTTTTATTCGCAGGTCGTCAAATAAATGAAAAAAAAAGATTAGTATGCGTCACTAAACTTTCCTATATATAAACGTTTTAATTTCTAAAACTTGTGCCGATTAGCCCACACACCGACACACACACTTAAACGTTTTGGTAACTCGGAATAGTCCATGCAGAGTAAAACTATATATATTTTCTTGATGACGGAATGTCCAGTACATGTTAGCCTGGTCCCCTGTCTCATCCTTGCCAAGGCCTAGCGACGCAGAGAATCAATCTCCTATGCAGAGTTATCGTTCGTTCTCTCTCAGACAGTATGAGCCGATGGTAGAGAGTGGCGGAGAATACGAAGGGAACCAGGCTAAGTACATCTAATGTTCACGTCCTGGATAGTCCACGGCGGATCTAAAAACTGACTCTCTCACACAACATACGGGATTCACTCCAATTTCAATTAACACATTTACGCAATTTACATACAAGTCAGACGCTCTTTGATGTAGAGGATTGACACTAATTCCTTAGATAAATACTGAGTGACAAATTCCTTTTTACTATTTAAACTCAAATTGATATTAGGTAAATAATTTAAGCATATGTCAAAAATAAGCATTAAAAATAATTCTTTTCATAAAATTAAATTCTGTTTAAACAATATAAATCACTAGCTGCGCAAAGACAGACTTAAAAAAAATCATAGGTGGAATCAGGCGAATTTAATCCTTTTATG
>NW_026924065.1:0-23193 GCF_032062105.1 Saccostrea cuccullata | reverse complement strand
TAATGTTATTTTTGGATTAAAAACGTTTTAAAAAATTATTTCTTTAAGATTAAGTTATGTATAAAGTCGTAATATTTGAATGTACATTTAAATGATATTATTGTTGAAAGCATTCTTCTGTTACATGGACAAAGAAGTCTTGTGTTTATAAAATACGTAGTATGGAAGTCAAACTGGGTTAAAACGTTATTAATTTCCACAGGTGCCCGGGGACGGCCCGACCCCCCCCCCCCCCCCTTCCGTACCCCAAGGATTGGTTATTTGACCTTTTTTAATGAAATATTTTTCCATGACATATTCACAGAGTATAACAACTGGAAAATCCATTATAGCTAAAACAAGCCTTTTATATATATATATATATATATAAAACCTATACCATCTGATACTTAAAAAGGTAAAAAAGAACTCTTAGGGGTACGGACCAATTATGAAGGAAGGGGGATGGGAAGGCTCGTGGATTGAGCAACTGTGCTTGGGAGATTGTTCAGGTCTCTAGCACATTTTTACAAATTTGAATTGCGAAAATTCTCACATTATGAGTTTTTAAAGCACGATTGTAAAACAAAATTATATCACCATTTTGATTGAAAGTATCGTCGGATACCCAGAATATGTCCTCGTCTTTTAATCATCACCCGGTCAATAAGCATAGCTTTGTTAAAATTAAACGCGGAATGTAATAACAACGCAAAATGTAATTAACTGCATGGGATTATTACATTTTGCGTTATTACATCTTGCGTCGAGATCAACGCTGAATGTAAAATCGCAAAATGTAATGACGTTATTTTTAGATTATTACATTTTGTGTTGACCTCGACGTAAAATGTAATAACGTAAAATGTAATAATAACAAAAAGGATGTTTATATTCTTACATTTTGCATGATTACATTCTTTGTTGATCTCGACGCAAAATTTAAAAACGTAAAATGTAATAATCCCGATTTACTAAGTATTACATTTGTATTACATTTGCCTTGATGTTACATTTCGTGTATATGCGAGAAGATTGACCGTGGGTTTCCAACAATGGATTAATTGAAAGGAATGAAACATTTTTTCGCAGGAAAAAGTTTCTGACAGTTCCTACAAATGTGGTGGTGGTCCATCACTTCTTTGGAAGAGGGTTGATGGTTCCCAGCAAGTCGCCATTCCCAATGAAACTTGAGACGTTTCTACGCATGACTAAAACGCCATATATGGTGGGTGCTTTTATATAATATAAACCATTGCTTATTTTTTGTAATTTAGTTATATTCTAAACTATAGTTGTAATAGTGGCGCAGATCTATACAACCTGCGACAAAATCTTGTCAAACAGGAAAAATGGCCTTTTACTTTACTATCATCATGACACTCTGTCAAAAAGCAGGTTATATATTTGTATATAAAGATTTGATATTATTTATACCAGAAGTTAAAGATACATTGCATATAGTATACCAGCCATGCCTGAGGTTTGTAACAGTTATCCATCTCGATCGAGATGAAATTTAATTATTTTCGTTGATATATCCATACATTTAAAAAGTACGTAAGAATATATTAATTTCTAAAACCTTTTTAGAATGACCACAGCGGGAGAATGTCCAAGAAAGGTAAAACACCATGGATCAAATTCAATGACACAGAAGTTGCGGATTCCCAGTTCTGTATAGATTTCCTGAAAAAGAAAAACGGCATCGACCTGAATACAGAACTAAGTTCCCAGCAGAAAAGCGTAGCCAGGGCGTTCTTGAAACTGATTGAAGAAAACTTTTACTGGTATGACTGCCTAAGTATATGTACCCTTTCCAAACGCCCCCCCCCCCCCCCGACTGAAATTTATAAATATTGATGAGCATATATTATTTTTATATACTCTCCCTCCTTCATGAACTGAGTTTGGACAGTAGATATCGGCAACGTAACAAAACAATTTTTTCCCAAACACTATACCACATAATCTTTTCTTGACCTAAACTGCGACGTGCCTGTTGAAAGTTGGAAGGGGGGGACTATATATCTACGCTCCAATGTTCATTGCCTATGTTATGGGTACTTTGCAAAAAAAAAAAATGAATAAATAAAGTGGGGGCTAAGTCCCGCCTAGCCCCCCTCCGCCTCCCTGGTTCCAACGCCTTAAGAGTAATATTAATTATTAAAGATTTTGGTTGGAAATTAAAAAAGCTACATTTATACTACACAAAGTTTTAAAATAAACAATTCATTTTCTTTAAAAAATGTAACAAGTAGATTTTCTAACCATCTTGGTTCCAAATATTTAAGATACATGTACATGTATGTAATCAAAAGTTTTCCTTTAACTGTAATGACCACAGTCTGTTTTACATTTCAGGACGCTATGTATCGAACTGTTCTGTAATAAAGACAACATACCAGTGTTGAAAAGTTCAGCACCAGTTAAGGGATTTGGCTTTTGGCTGTATTATTGGTTTGTAAGACGTGCCATAAAAAACGCCACCTGGGGACACGGCATTGGACGCCATAGTGTGGAGGAAGTCTGGGGCATAGGTCAAGCTGATATTGAGGCTCTGTCTAACTATCTGGGTAGGTATTTAGGCTTTTAATCTCTTTAAAATATGAAATTTTATTGTAATAAATCAACTGTTGAACTCCCTGTAGCATTAACTTATCTGTCAGTAGCTTGTTTCGGTTTAAAATCTTACTCAGAGGATATTATTCTTGCGTATTGGATAATCTGGGATACATATAAACACAATATATCATATAGGTGATAGCGACATATTACTACATAAATATAGTAAGTTGACAATGGAAAACGGTTTGTTATACGAATTGTTAGTTAGCCCTTATTATCAATAATCAGTCAAACATTCAAATATGAAACAGATGTGGTAGACTCCAGTACAGTTGTATTCCAACACCATTTTTGGAAAATATGTCAATATATGACTGTAAGAAATACCACGTCGTCTATATATTTGAATGTCAAATTAAAGGCCACAGCAAGTACTTTTTTTTAATATGGAAGTTTTTGAATTATGAAATTTTGCTTCAAGGGAATCAAAATACAAGTCGACAAATAAATGTTTGGTAAATGTCCATCGAAATTGCAACAGATTATCAAAAGACATAATTGTACCCGATCTCCAAGACTATATAAATCTTATCAAAGACTTCTAAACTTATTAACTTCAGAGTACTTATCTGTAGAATCAGAGTAATTTTTAGCGAAGTAATTTTTGTTGGTGAGCAATCTCATCTTATAAAAATTCCAGTTTCATTTTGAAAACGTAGTTGTCTGTTACATTCCAAAGCTGATAAGTTTTAAATTTTTCGTGAAGAAAGTAGGGGGGGGGGGGGGGGAAAGCGTATAAAAGTCGTAAGTTTTGATGTTACTGACTTAAAAAAAAATGTGAATAAAATTTTCTAAAAGTTTTGTTGAGTTTTTGAAAATTGGTATACATCACTTCGAGAACATGCTAATTAGTGTATAAACGTACATAGCACAGTACGTCTTAGGTTTTCTCTTAATTACATTTTTTGTGCGGGGTAAAGATACATGTAGGAATTCTGTATTTTATGAAGTAATATGAATGATACATAATTTTTTTTTAATTCTGCTAGAATTATTTTGTATTCCGTATTTCTTCAGGTGATAAGAAATTCTTCATGGGAGACGCCCCCAGTGAAATAGACTGCTCTCTATTCGGAATGCTGACATTTCTTCTGGTTAGCATGCAGGGGACAAGATATGAAACATTTACCAAAGGTAGGATATAACAGAAAATCACTGTCCTGGAATTTTTTCTATATCTAGATTTGAAATGTCAATTGCAAACTTTATAAAAAACAATATTAATACATGTATTAATTATTAATTAATTTTCAGAACCTGAGGATTGGATAACCTTAATTATAACTTTTGTTAATTTCTAGAGAACCACCCCAATCTTGTGAGTTATTTCGATAGAATGAAGTCAACCTACTGGCCAGACTGGGACAACTTGACCACGGCCAGCGATAAGTTTACCGATGACCATGGCAACATTTATTTTTCTGAAAATATTCCCAAATGAAACATTGCTGGCAAACCAATTTCAAAATACTAGAAATTGTAGTAAATGTCTCATTTATGAGGAGAAAAAGAGAAATTCAATATATTTTTGTATTACAAGCTGTAAAATAAAAAATAACCCGGTGATGTAAATCGAGGTTAAGTACATGTCCACTATTACAATGTTACAATTTTGTACGCGTCATGGCAGAAGATCCCTGCCATGGCGGAATGAAAAAAACCCACATTTTACAGAGTTTCTATGTTGCACTTAGTTTTCCATGGGTAAGACTTTTTTCATCCGCGGCCTTGAATGATGACTGTTGCTGATATTTGCAATTTATTAAAAATTATTTAACATGTATACTTCTTACACTATTACTATCACTTGGTCCTCGAGGGTTCGAATCCCACTGGGACGTGGAGACTGGTCCTTCGGATGAGACCGTATAAACCGAGGTCCCGTGTCGCAGTAGGTGCTGGCACGAAACGGATCCCTCCCCGCTCAATGGCCCTAAGTGCCGAGTTTAGGACAAAATTTTTAGCCCTCCACCGGCAAGTGGTGGCGTCTCCATATGAGTGAAAAATTCTCAAGAGGGACGTTATACTTTTAGGTCATAACTCTTACTGGTCGCCCACACACGAGGCAAAGTGGTAAGCATTAGAGTCACGGAGTAAGAAGTTTATCCTTAGGTGGCGTGTTCGAATCCCACGGCAGGACATGAAGACGGGTCCTTTTGATAAGACCGTAAAAGTCGAGATCCCTGATCCAAGTCGCAGTAGGTACTTGCACGTAAAATATTCCTTATACTTAATAAAGACCGAGTACAGGTCAAAATTTGCTGCACTCAAAAAGCAAGGTTGCGTCTCAATTATAGGTGAAAAATTCATGAAAAAAATAAAACAAACACAATGCTTATAATCGAGTCAATTTAATTTGTTTACATATATTCATAAACCATTTTTGTTAAAACCACCTAAACGATCTTTATAAATAGTACAAGTACACAGTACTTGGGGCCTTCGTAACAAAGTATTTGACAATAACAATATTGTCAAGTTGTAGATTTTATTTATTTTTTTATTTACAGTACCATGGTCAGCTTACTGTATATTCTGTTTACTCAATATTAACTCTGGACTGCGCAATTTTAGATATCTTATTCTTGAGAAAAAATACCATACACTTTTTTTCCATATACTTATGAAAAAAACCTTAACAATACTATAATTTAAATATTTCTATAGTATCATTTGAATTATAAAAATTGTTGGAAATTAAAAAGTTTTCAATCGTCATTCAAAAAAGTTTAAGTGATCAAAATTATTTTCACCGTTTCGAAGAAGTAAAGAATTTTATTGTATATGCAAAATTGTAAATAAACCTTTTATTGAAAGATGCTTTGAGTCAAGTTCGCTTGCTTTGAGTTTTTCTGTTCTGAACAAAAATAAAATGGAAGCAAATAACACCGGACAAATCCCACCAGGCCGTCCGGAAAAATTGATTCTGGGGCAAAAGCTCATATGAGCTTTATGAAAAACGAATCACAACATGATCAATGATTTTAGTACATTTAACAATATTTACAATGAAAAATTGTAAAATGTTAAAGTACAGTAAAACCTCAAACATATACAACCTTCGTTCAAATGGTAACTTCTGGACTCAAAAATTTTAGTTCATGTTACTTGCGCATGGACTTTACAATATTTGGGTTTCCATATTACGAAAACGTTTGTGGTTGAATTTCCAATACAATACCTAAAGCAGTGTATGTTTAGGATTTAAAGCTATATTTAGGATCTTTCTTCTGGTGAATTGAAATAAATTTTCCCGTCATCATTTTCGTACTTGCTGCTTGTTAGAATGTGACTTTCCCAATCAGGCCAAAATCGTTGTTTCATCCGTTCACAGTAACGAACTATGTTTGGTAAATTTTCTGAAAGAAAAAAAATAACATCTGTATTCAACATTTATGTAAGGGACGGGGATATTCCATATGTACGCAGGCTAATATCCACGACCCAAAGTGTATGTGGATAGTAAGAGTCATACAGAAAATAAAAGTTTATTTGCAGAAACACTGGCATAAAACATATTTTTAAACACATATATAAAGGCTGTAACCTATAAATTGCCCTTTTTCGCGGATATAATTTATTCCGAACCGTTGCTCTTTCCTAACGCAAGTACTCCGGCATATATATAGCCTCCCCTATCGCGTAAGGTAACCAACCGTAGATATGCCTTGTTCCCTTTGTATACAGTGAATTATGATTTTCGATAACGATTCTCACGAAGAGCAGCCTGTTATACACTCTATAATAGCTTTCAATACTGACAAAGTACATTAATTAGCAGTTTGTCTTATCTCACAAGTTAGTGAGTAGAATGAAAAAAATGTGATGACAAATAACCATTACGAGCATAGGCGCTTGGGTCAAGGATACTGTATATTTTCTATATAATGTATTGTCGAGGAAATTCGAACTATACTCTTAACAATTTTTTTCAGTGTGCAGTGTTAATTTTTAGTTTTTTGCAAACCTTTCTGCTTCATATACACTAGAATGTCACGGAAATTCGATTTTATGCACGCTTTAAAAATGACATATCCCACTGTATACTAAAAAGAAACAAGGCTTGCAACTTCATTTGCCCCTTTCCGTGCCCCAGACTCGATTATTTCCTTTTAAAAGTTATATGCGCCGCTTACCAGCTGAATTACGAATCCCCATCTCTGCAAATAATTCTTATACAATGATAAAAATCCTCAGGTATAAACTTTTCATCCATCTTTATCTTATATTTTTAAATAATTATTTTCGGCATTTTCGCTCGTTTAATTCTTGTAATCACGGAAGTCCCCGGAATTACAACGTCCAAAACTCAAAACGGTCGGACAGAAAATTCTTTGAAAGCTCTAAAAATCGCAGGGATCAGAGTATTTGCCGATTTAAACTGTCTAAAACTTCTTACCTAATCACTGACAACATGATATTATTAACCGGTATCATTTATCAAAGGAAATTAAACTTTAATATATAGACAGAAGGGGGGGGGGGGGGGGGGAGTTATACCTTATCTAAAACACTTGTATTTTAGGCGAAACGTTATTAGATAAATTTAAGAATATATTAAACATTTCGGCTATTTTATTTGTACAACAACTGCATGTTTTTCTTTACTATAACTACAGGTGACCAAACTTGATCTGAAAGACGCGAAAGGTGTGTATATGCCTGCAGCCAGAATATATTTACCAGCTGAAACTTATTAAACAATTTATCTGATTGCATAAAAATATTTTTACCAAAAAAATACAAAAAATCTAGTTTTGAATATGCAGCTCAAAACACATATCAGTAACGCCAGAATTCGTTGCTTAATCAAAATCCTTTACGCATGGAAAGGAGGGGGGGGGGGGATTTAAGTTGGCATCTACATATACATTGTCCCCTACCTCAGTATATTTCTTTCATCGTAACGAAAGTTATCCCCATCACCTTCTACCCTTCACACGTTTTACACTTTGGTGCCAAATGGTTATTTTATCTTTTCGAGAGAGAGAGAGAGAGAGAGAGAGAGAGAGAGAGAGAGAGAGAGAGAGAGAGAGAAGAGAGAGAGAGAGTTTATGCCCATGAAATATTTATGGAACTTCCCACACCTTTCTCATGAAATACAGTTTTAAGTTTAAACAGCTTTTCTTTCTTTCTTTCTTCTCTTTTTTTGTTTTTTTTTTTAAAGAGAGATTTCTTCATTTGATTTTTTTTTTGCTCGTTTAAGTTTTCACGCAATTATTGATTTCGATTAATACACACTTTTGAACAAGTGGACGAGACCCACCCCCCCTTTCCTTCTACATATTGAAGTTTAATTTCCTTTGGTAAGTGATACAAGTTAATAATATCATATTGTCAGTGATTAGGTAAGAAGTTTTAGACAGTTTAAATCGGCAAATACTCTGATCCCTGCGATTTTTAGAGCTGTCAAAGAATTTTCTGTCCGCCCGTTTTGGGTTTTGGACGTTGTAATTCCGGGGACTTCCGTGATTACAGAATAAAACGAGCGAAAAATGCCGAAAATAATTATTTAAAAATATAAGATGGATGAAAAGTTTATACCTGAGGATTTTTATTATTGTATACGAATTATTTGCAGTGATGGGGATTCGTAATTCAGCTGGTAAGCGGCGCATATAACTTTTAGAAGGAAAAAATCGAGTCTGGGGCACGGAAAGGGGCAAATGAAGTTGCAAGGCTGAGCCTTGTTTCTTTTTAGTATTACAGTGGGATATGTCATTTTTAAAGCGTGCATAAAACCGAATTTCCGTGACATTCTAGTGTATATGAAGCAGAAAGGTTTGCAAAAAAACTAAAAATTAACACTGCACACTGAAAAAAATTGTTACGAGTATAGTTCGAATTTCCTCGACAACACATTATGTAGGAAAAATACAGTATCCTTGACCCAAGCGCCTATGCTATTGAAAAATACGAGACGACGCGTACGATAGCCTGTATCTGCAGAAAAAGTCGTGAAAACAATCAAAAACCAAGGTCCCATAAAACGGTTTAGAGTTGGTATGATGAAAAAGCCCTAAGTACATAATAGCCCTGAGTTCTGATTTATGGGTCTTAATTTGAAACTATACACTGGCAGGTACATTAACGTCTGTGAGTGAAATATTCTTGAATGAGACGTAAAATAACATACAACCAACCAAAAAAAGGAATGGAAGGCAACAGCAGTATTGTTCTACTATCAAGAGGTTTTTTTTTTAACAAATAAGCCCTGTTTATGAGACAAAAATACAGATCAACCAATAAAGGAGTACAATCAATACCCATTGGAATTCCATCAAAATTTTTGCTGACATGGTCTCCAGAGACTGCACACATATATCTAGGTAGTAATTCAGAAAATCTAGCATATTTTTGTCACCTGCTTTCAATGAAGGTAAGGGATATTAATTTAGGTCTGTCTGTCATCCGTCTGTCTGTCTGTCTGTCAGACTTTCGTTTCTGCAAGATATCTCGAGAACTTTTTAAATGCAGACATTTTACAAAACAACTCTCTTTGACCTTGGAAAGCTAAGCCCCTACTTATTTTGAGGTCAAACAATCAAGGGTCAAAGTCATAAATTCATAAATTTTGTCTGTTTAAACACTTTCATTTCTGCGCGATATTTGCGAGAGGCCATTGCAGTGAAATTTTACCACAGCTCCCCATGACCTAAGAAGGATCCATATTTATTTTGAGGTTAAAAGTTCAAAGGTCAAGGCCGTAACCTCATGCATTCGGAGTGCATGTAAATCTTTCATTTCCGGGTGATATCACAAGAAGCTTTTCAAATATCACCTACTTTCAGCAGGGGACAATAACTTTTTACCCACCTCTTACATATCTATCGTGTTTTGAGTTCGGCATGTTCAATATTATCATGGTTAACATTCCAAACATCGCGCAGTCTACTTCGCTGGGCTCTGATCCCATGAAAAACTCTTTGTCCCCTGAAATGAAAATAAAATCCACACAATTTATCTTTATAATAATGTTAAATTATGTAATTATATAACGACTTTTAACAAGCCCATGTTTTAGAAAAGAGAAATTTTCAAATTTTAATTCTTTATATATTACCAAGAAAGTTAGATATTGCAGTCATGTCATCCACAGCTATGGACCAGACCTCGTCCGGGGTGTGTCGGCCTATACCATGGCCCCACGTCTCTTTCTTGATGACGCGCTTGAGGAACCAAATGGTGAGCCAGAGTTTCAGCCCTTTGTACGGTATAACCTTCTCTACTGTTGATGTGTCCTCGCCGAACATTTCAATGCACATCGTCCTGTAACATTGTAGAATCTCATTATGTATCATTTACATTCCATGGTTGTGCTTTGTCGCTTACTTCTATAATGACCGACATACATGTAAACTACGTGAGAATTATAGTGGATTACACAAATGGCCCGCTGCTCTATCATATGTCAGTATAATTATTTACCCATCCTCCTTAAAAAGGAGTTTTAAGACCTCTCAACTCTTTTGATTGCATGGTAAACTCATCCAATATGAAGCGCAAATATAGCGGGTAAGAACTAAGCAAGAGGCCCATGGGCCACACTGCTCATCACAGCCCTTACTTAATTGCATAAGATCTCATTTAAAACAAGCGGGATTTAGAATACGTCAGTAAATAATTATGAAATTAGCTGTTAATATGTACATTTTGTCCATTTTGCTGTAACAAATACATGTACTTGCGTCAGACAGATTTAAATCATTTTTGACAAAACAGAAAAAATGGCTGCTATTACGTGTGTTCGTTCAACAAGACGGAAATAAAAAAAAAAACCCTGCCTTGTCGCATTTAACTGGAGACCAATTAAAAAAATGTTCAAATTTTTACTATTAATAAGAATTAAAGTGTGAAATTCAAATAGCCCCCCTGAGGTCAAGGTCGTTGAATTCATAAAATTCTCTCTGTATTAACATTTTCCGAGCGAAGAAGCCTATGAGATTTTGCAGTGAAATTTTTATACCAAAACTCTCTATGGTCCAAGGAAGAACCTATTGATTTTGAGGTCAAACGTTCAAAGTTCAAGGTCGTAAATTCATATATTCTGTCTGTGTGTTAAACTTTTATTTTCGGGCGATATTTCGAAAAGTTTATGATCTTTTGCGTTGAAATTTTTTAAACCATAACTCCATATTGCCTCGCCTGGCCCTCCTAAAGCTTCCCCTCCTTTTGATCCTTCTAGATCCGCGCTTGCTCTCTTTTTTCCTGAAGGACACAGATTCTCTGAATGAGCTTATTATATAGAAATAAAAGACATTTTACCAATATAGATTTTCTTCCGTCATCTTTTGAAACGCCCTGGCCACTGCTCGATCTGAGGGAGGCAGGTCGTCATTAACGTCCACGCCTCTTTTTTTATATAATCAATGCAGAACTGGGAATCAGCTATAGATTTCCCGTCATACTCTATCCAAGGTGTTTTTCTTTTGGAGGAAAACTTTCCCGAGTGATCGTTCTACAAATAAGCATTCATGAAGAAATCGATTAACCTTGTCGTGCGCATCCTCGTAATCATCAAAAAACTAGCCTAGATAATTTCAAACAACGTTTCCAAAATGCATGTTTCTTTATAATTTGGGAAATCTTTTATAATTAAGGAAATCTTTTGCAGTGTTTTTTTTTTTTTTTTTTTTTTTTACATAGTACAGTACATGTACATGTATGTGCAGTTGAGAAAATATCGATTTAAATATAAATTTGTAAATTTTCTGAAAATGTTAATTTCAAGTAAAAATTTCTGATTCAATATTCTTAACATGTCAGTTGTTTTATCTTTCAATAAAGAAAAGAACATGTTCTTAGAATTTTCAGTGATATTTACACTTATAATACATGTAATTCAGATGTACAGTACTGATGAACTACACTCAGCAAAGAGAAAGACCATAAATAAAACAAAATCAGTTAACTCGAGTACATTTTAGCATCCACGTTCCCTATATATATATTGTACCCAAGGGATTCCCCGACGTAGATTTCCTGATATATTTATCTGTTTTCATTTTCTCCCTGTCACAAACGATTGATTTTCCCCCACCACCAAACTAAATATAGATTTTCCCAACGTTTGTGGTTCTTGATCTTATGACATTATTTGTGAAACATCTGGTTGCATAACGCCAGCATCCTACTATACCGTTATCTCTATTAATTAAGAAAATGGGTGACTAAAAAAACTGAATTGCCATAATAAAATTTCAAGTGAGTCTGTTTCGTAGAATTCGTGTCTAGCGTAGGTTATATTAATTGAAGATTTATCCCCCCCCCCCTTTTAGCCTTAAGTTTAAAGTTGCTTGAATTATGTATTGTAAATGACATGTATATTTTAAGTTTCAAATCATGCATTTAAATCCCCAAGGCATATTAATGTTTTTCTTTTTACTTCTACGAAAGCTTATTGGGCTCAATTTGATAACGTAAATAAATATTTTTTTTCGTGTTTTAACGCGAAGTTTTGTCAATTTACGCGAACTTTTCACGAAACACGAAATTACTGCGATACTAAAACCAGTATAGCGCGAAACAATCGCAATGTAAAGCAGAAAGAGTGCGAATATAGTATAGCATGTTTTTGCCTTTCGATGTAAAAAAAAAACAACAACAAATCCGTCAAATGAATTGAAATCGATTTTAGCATTATAAGATTGTTATCCAGCTGAAGCCTGATGTTCTAAAGAAAAAGTCACACTTTAATAAAATGTGGTGTCACGCATACTAACCCGGCTTAGTTTATTGTATATGCTTGTACAAAAAAGGGTAAAATTGGATTGCATTGTAGCGGTGAATAACTTTCATCACACATGTTGAAGTTGTTGTTAGTGTGAACATAAAAAAAATTTCCTCTGAAACAACAATAAATTCACAGTTATGTGACAGCGTAATTTTTTAAAAAGCTTTTGCTACTCTAAAATATATACATGTAGTAAAAAAATATATGCATGTGTTATATAGAGAGATTAATTCACAACAATTTTATGCACGTATTACTTTAATTAAGGTATTTTATATTCACGTTCATGTATAAGTATACTTTTCATTGTATATAGCGATATTCAAGTTTCTTTTCCAAACAAGAATTTATTCAGCAATCATTATCAGAATTTCGTCTTTGACTGTGGTAAAATTTAAACTGAACTGAAAAGTCCTTTTCTATTTTAGACATTAAGTATAAACATATTTGTTAGATTACTCATAATTATTTATTATTAGCTTTAAATTATGATCGAGGTTTTGGTCGATTTCGCCAACGTACATGTACCCTCCTCTCCCCACCTCCACTCACCCTAAAAAACCCGCACTGGAATAGGCTTAAAATAATTTGAAATCTCCTGCGTGCCTTTCATCCTTTTCTTACTAAATTTTTTTGTATCTATGCCATCATCATAAACGGTAATCACAGGCTGCACGTGACATCTTACCAACATGACCAATGTCAAGGTTTTATGACACTGGTCTTCTACACAAATCCTTGAAAAAAATCGCTTTTAAAAAGTCGGGCCAGGAAGCTACTGTTTTATTTGTTCCCGGTCTACGACTGAAACAAATAAGAAAACGGGCTTTCCTGCAGGAAAGTTTAGGGGAAAATATAAAGTACCCATTTTGTAGGATTTGTTACTACATGTATAGTAATACCTCCAATGAAATATCGGAGATTGGTTTATAAAAGTGTCATGTTGTAAATTTTGTATTTACCGGGTGGGAGTAAATACAAAATTTACAATGTGACAACTAAATTTTGTATTTACTAGTAAATCTTTTTTATTTGCAAGAACTTTATTTTCGTGTAATTACGCGAGACAGTGTGCTCATGAAAATTTAATTCTCGCCTACAATTAATAACATTCCTTCAGATTATATATAGTAACAACAGTTCGTAAACCATGTGTCTCAAGAGTCAATAACCATATCACGAAAATATGGTATCGCAAAAATTTAATGATCTTCAAAATACTCTTAATGATTGTTATTTGTTAATAATAATTAACCTTGCGTCATGTAAAACCACAAACCCAACTTTTGTCAAGGCTTTGTGAAGAGGTATGAATTATCACAAACCTCGACATTGTGAAGATTCCAGAGCAGACGCGGATCTCTAAAAAACATCAGAGTTGGGATCAGATGCCCCGAAGGAGGCGAAGGCGGTCCAATCCCTTGTGCTCCTTGATAGATTTACGGTAAAAGATTCACAGAAAAATCATTGTGGAAAAATGAGCTAACAATTCATAGAAAAACGTCAGTCAACGTTCGACTTGACGATAGATTTCATCTGCTAACTAGACCATTGTATTGACCATATGATTGACGTATTGATGATGTTAAACGAGACTGTTGTTTTCATCAACTTATTTGTCTATAACTTGTTTTATTTTGATTAGGAAATTGTTCGTATCTAGGGGATGTTCTTGTATTTCGATTCAAATGGGAGACAGTCACAATTAACCATGATAACGGCAAGCTTCTTATGGAGGTGATGAGGTGATGATGGTATTTATACTACTACATGTAGTAATTTGCTACATATGAATAAAGAGGAAAAGTTGAAGCCATAAAATTTATCCTCAAGACTAGTGTCGTTTTTAGGTTGAAATTATACATTCGTATAACGGCCTCAGGCAGACAATTTGGTTCCTAGGTCCGACAAAACGCATAACGCATAACGCATTTGACATACATGTATTTTGTACTGTTTTTAGTTATGTAAACTCAGGCCCATCACCGTTGAACACCAACGAATGAAAATGAGATTAAGCTCCGCCCAGTCAGTGACGTAAGCGGTCAAACATCTCATCGACCAGTCCAACATCTCATTCAGCAGTCCAACATCGATTTTTTATGCCCGCTCAGCAAAACATTAGAACTGTTAAGACTTTTTTCGTAAAATTTTGAATAGGAACAAATTTTCAAAGGTAAAACAATGACTTTTTTGCTAGCAAAGTATCCGGATATGAAATAGATGTCTCAGACTCTGTCGTGTGTTTATTATTATGTCGTTTACTGATTTTTATTTGAAAATTAAAATAACCTAGTAAACGACTATTATAGTCGTGTACCTATAGTTTAATTTTCGATCTCCAAAATCTAAATAGATATTGTCAATCAGAAATTCAAAGATCTAAGGTCATCATGGTCATTGTTTTGTTACTTTACTTAGAAATTTAAGAACTCTGACCCCCTTCCCTTCTCAATCTGCACATATACTCACAACGTATGGAGTTTTCGTCATCCGTAAAAACGTCTCCAATTTTAAAGGAAAGGGGGAGACACTTGGTGCAAATGGACCTCTGCCGATTTGATACAGAATGACCACATCCGGTGGGACTTGATGACGCCTTGTTGACCTGTAAATAATGAATAAATCAGATCAGATCCTTACAATGCAGTAGCTATATACGTAATAATTGTGCTCTCTCGATCTATATGGTGCATGAGGATGAGCCGATTGTCTTCACCGCGATATCTTAAGATTTATTATACATGTATATGTGTCCTAAAACTTAAAGGTGGGAGGTAATATTATTTTATATTATTTTATTCACTTCACTGTGTACATTTAAGGTTCATCGATACTCTGATAAAGAGAGATAACTCTTAATGACATGTTTATTTTCCCATAAATATATATAGAATTTTAATAAAATGCTTATAAAATTGTATTAAACCTCTTAAGAATAAATTACCCCACTATACATTATAAGAGAGACTTTCTCTCTTATAATGTATAATGGGGTATTTTCTTGAGGAGCGATTATTTTGTGGTTTTGATGATTTGTTCCTATTGCAAACATGATGAATAAGTATACTAAATATAAATTGTGAAAAAAATGTCAAATAAGGGTTGAATATATTGGGCGGGATGGGGGGGTGGGGGGGGGGGGTGGGGGTTGGCCCTGTCCAGAAGTACCTGTGCCTCCACCCAGTAAATTTAAAACGATAGTATAAAACTAGTATCATATTATATGGCAAAAATAACAAGATTTTTTTTTTTACTGAAAGCAAATCTCGATCGGCAATGACTTAATCCTTTAGGGTGATAATGAACGCAATATATATGTACAAATGTACATAAAAAGTCACTATCGATTCACTGGGACTGTAGCCATGCAGCTTTTATTGCGAAAGAAAGATCTTCATATCCTTAATCAGAAAAAAGCAATACATGCTGCATTTTCATTTCCTGACAAACTTTTTCCGTTGACTTCTATGGTCTTTATCGATCTAAGCATTTATATCTTTGACCAGAAACAATTTCGAGCTTTCGACAATTTTGACGGTGTGTTCGTACCTATAGGAGAGGTACACGCATTCCTTAGGGCCCAATCATCCTCATCCTAACCCCCCCCCCCCCCCCCCGGTGAAAAAAGGGTATTATCTGATATTTTATAAATTTTCTTCATTTCTTTGCGAATGAGAATATTAATTACAATATAATTACACTCGTCTGTTTTAATTTAAAAAAAAATCGCAAGAATTGAGCTTCTTTTGTTCATTATCATATCACAGTGAATAACATATATATTTTTTTAATTTACTTAAAATTGTTGATAAAGTAATATTTAAAGTACAAATACTAGCTCCCTTGTCTTTCTTAAATTATGAAAAATGACATTGTTAATCTAAGCGACATATGTAATGATCTAGCCCTGGGTGCGTTTACACGTGGACCATTATACATATATTGTTGAATGTTTGAAAACTGAATGGAAATTTTTTTCACGCTCCCAAAATATTATTTACTGTAATGCTCTTTTAAATCCTAACATATAAAAAAGTTCGTCGATGACGAAACCCCATGGAGTCAAGTTTCTATCATTTGCTATGCTACAGTTTCAATATTTATAAATAAATATATATTTTTCTCTCAAATAAAATATTTGAAATTATAGGCATGATTTATCGGTATCTAAACAAAATAATGAAAAAGATAATAAAAAAATGTGGAACAATAATTCACCAATTTAGGCAGTGTATGATATTTGCAATAAAGATGTGAATTGAGATCTTATATAAAATAAAATGGTCTCAGTATAAAATATACCCTATAGACTCTATAGATAGAAAGAGTTTAAATGCCCCGAACGTTGAACAGCTGGCTTACGTTGACCGATGGGTTACCTCCTATCGGGCGAACGAAAAAGTAAAATATATACATACCACTTGTATAGAAATGATCCAAGTCTGCATATTATCAAGGTTAATATTATAACAATTCCAGCAATCAAAATTTCTAGTAACATTTTCGCTGTAAGTCTTGTCTGTCTGCATATATATATCCCCGGCCCATTGGTTTTAAGAACCCCACAAGTGCAGAACGACTAGTGTCAAAATAATGGACCCTGCATATATTTTATTAACTTAATCGATCACTTTCTTCCCGTTTTTCTCAACATAATATCACAAAGTGAGAGAGTTTTTAATTAAAATCAGCGGATTCAGATGCGACATTTATCAAGTACGCGCTAATTAGTTTCTAAACGTAATGCTAGACTCCCCCTTTGAGAGTTGGAAGTGGAATCGTCCACAGTTTGTTGACATTTGAGAACTTCCTTTCGGCTGTGTATACACAACATGTGGATGGCAAAGGAGATATATTTACCCATATGCTGACATAAAATACCGGGTTAGTGGGATCTTCTCTATCATGGGTGAGTATTTCTGCATAAATCGGTTGTTATTCGAGATTCACCGACCATGTTAAAAATGTCGAAGCATGACACTCGTGCAATAAACATTAGCCGTCTTATTCTATAAATTTGACAGTTTCTCCCTTCTGCGTGTTTACATATTTAATACAGGGGTCACCATTTACAAACCATAGTTTGTTTTTGGACTCTTTGTCAATGAAGACATTTTTATAACAATGATTACAAGTAGATTAGCTTTTGCAAATTACCCAGAAAAATTCAAGATGGCGGATCTTTGGAAACCCTCATCATCAACATTATCCGACACGAAAAGGCATGCGACCTACTGTGAAAAAACCTGGTTAAGGACGAACTCGTTATTTAAGACATAAAACACCACATCAGACCCCCTGTGTTGGCTGTTGAAATATGTGACAGGGGTGAATTTGAAACTGGGAGGAAAATGTAATAGAATATGTGTAGCACTGCCACTGGGATATAATTAGTTTCATGCTATCTCACCACGGGAACCTGACCTAGGTCAATATTTATGAGTCACTTCTAAATGCTCCTTTTGTCCAAACTGTGTGTATACTAAAGATAAAATCACTGGAAACTTTCCTGTACCATGTATACAGTCCTAAGGAATGTGCTAACTAATAAATATATAAAATGCTAGGTTAACAATGCACCTCTGTACAGGTATACACTTTGTATTCAGATGTACATCTATTTGAAATTGTTGATTATTGACACATGTGAACATATTTCTAGTATTCACAGTCAATCATACTGAGCTTCAGTTACAGTATAAATATAACCAGATAATGTCATATAGTACATATACTGCATTTTATGGCCATCTCTCTGCTTACTCTGTCAGTCATATACAACTGAAGTTTAATCAATCAACATATTTTTTGTTTATTAGATGAAATGTGTTTACATGGTGAGAAAGAATAAATTACAAAAGACATTCATTAAGCAAATTATTATGAGATCGATACATAAGTTAGTTTAGTCATAATTAAGATTTCCTTTAAAATGCATGCACATATTGTAAATGTACTGTCATATGTGATATATATAAGACTGCTGGTATTATGATTGCCATGGAAACACCCCTCTACCCCCCATCCCTTCTTATTTTCATGTTTGATATGTGTTTGATAACTTTGATGAATCTGTAATCATTATAGATTTAGCCTTGACAAGTTTTAGATTTCATTCTTGCAAAATAATACTTTGGGTTTACAAGAAATATTTCATAAATTGGTCATTGAACTCAATAAGGTACAGAGCATGCTGCAATAATACTTAAAATGGCTTTGCATTCCCCTTCCTTGAAAAATAAAATGGTGGAAAATTTAAGTGAATGAG
Organism: Saccostrea cuccullata; assembly: GCF_032062105.1. Lineage (NCBI taxonomy): Eukaryota > Metazoa > Mollusca > Bivalvia > Ostreida > Ostreidae > Saccostrea > Saccostrea cuccullata. The sequence goes on along the minus strand of NW_026924065.1, from coordinate 4,582 downwards.
ATAAAGATTGAGATTGAGTTTATGGCTCTAGAGCCTGATGTGTTTAAAACAGGAAAACAACAGCCCATAATTTGAATTGTCTTCACAATGTAACAAACAAAATCATTTGACAATCAGTCATTATGCACAACTGTGCCATATCATTTTCAAATAAAACTTTGTGTGACTGAGCTACATAACCACAATGAATTACATGTATTGGAACCAAACAATATTTTTTTATCAACATGATCAATCAGTGTAAAATTTGTGTTATAAACAACTTGAAAATAAATGAAAAATACTGGGGTTTTATATCCCATTATTTTTTTTAATTTATTTTTTATTTAGCTGTTTAGCTACCCTCCCAAAAATTATCTACTCTTTAATTTTTGTTTAACTGTGGGGGCGATTTTTGAGAAAACAAATTTTATAAACTTAAAAGTAACTTATATTAAATCATGATGACATTGGGCTATTACAAGTAACAGTTTTTTTTAGCTCACCTGAGCCGAAGGCTCAAGTGAGCTTTTCTGATCACATTTTGTCCGTTGTCCGTCCGTCCTTCCGTCTGTCCGTCTGTCCGTCTGTAAACTTTTCACATTTTCGACTTCTTCTCAAGAACCACTGGGCCAATTTTGACCAAACTTGGTACAAAGCATCCTTGGGTAAAGGGGAATTTAAATTGTTAAAATGAAGGACCAAATCCCTTAACAAGGGAGATAATCAAGAAAAGACAAAAATAGGGTGGATTCATTAAAAAATCTTCTTCTCAAGAACCACTGTGCCAGTAAAACTGAAACTTATGTGGAAGCATCCTGGGGTAGTGTAGATTCTAAATTGTTCAAGTCATGACCCCGGGGGGAAGGGCGGGGCCACAATGGGGAATCAAAGTTTTATATAGAAATATATAGGAAAAATCTTTGAAAATCTTCTTCTCAAGAACCACTGGGCCAGAAAAGCTGAAACTTATGTGGAAGCATCCTGGTATAGTGTAGATTCTAAATTGTTCAAATCATGACCCCCGGGGGAAGGGCGGGGCCACAATGGGGAATCAAAGTTTACATAGAAATATATAGGAAAAATCTTTGAAAATCTTCTTCTCAAGAACCACTGGGCCAGAAAAGCTCTAAACTTATGTGGAAGCATCCTGGTATAATGTAGATTCTAAATTGTTCAAATAATGACCCCCGGGGATGGGTGGGGCCACATGGAATCAAAGTTTTATATAGAAATATATAGGAAAAATCTTTGAAAATCTTCTTCTCAAGAACCACTGGGCCAGAAAAGCTGAAACTTATGTGGAAGCATCCTGGTGTAGTGTAGATTCTAAATTGTTCAAATCATGACCCCCAGGGGAAGGGTGGGGCCACAATGGGGAATCAAAGTTTTACATAGAAATATATAGGAAAAAACATTGAAAATCTTCTTCTCAAGAACCACTGGGTCAGGAAAGATGAAACTCATTTGGAATCATCCTCAGGTAATGTAGATTTAAATTTGTTCAAGTCATGACCCCCGGGGGTAGGGCGGGGCCAAAATGACCGATCAAAGTTTTACATAGGAATATATAGGAAAAATCTTTTAAAATCTTCTTCTCAAGAACCACTGGTCCAGGAAAGACTAAACTCATGTGGAATCATCCTCAGGTAATGTAGATTTAAATTTGTTCAAGTCATGACCCCCGGGGGTAGGGCGGGGCCAAAATGGCCGATCAAAGTTTTACATGGGAATATATAGGAAAAATCTTTAAAATCTTCTTCTGAAGAACCACTGGGCCAGGAAAAGATGAAACTCATGTGGAATCATCCTCAGGTAATGTAGATTTAAATTTGTTCAAGTCATGACCCCTGGGAGTAGGGCGTGGCCAAAATGGCTTACCAAAGTTTTACATAGAAATATATAGGGAAACCTTTTTAAATCTTCTTTTCAAGTACTTCAAAGCCAGGATTAGTTATATTTGTATGGATCATCCTCAGGTAATGTAGATTCTAGTTCGTTCAAATTTATGATCCCCTTGGGGGTTAAAATTCAAGCCCCCCCCCCCCCCAACTTAAGTTAACTTTCAGTTCTGATCTGATATGTGTTTTTTCCTAGCTGATGTGCTCAGGTGAGCGCTGTGGCCCCTGGGCCTCCTGTTCTTCTTTAGATCGTATTTATGAATTATTGAAAATGATCCAGCAGCATGAAATTTACATGATGTAACTATTCTGGCCCCCTCTTAGTATATTGGATTTTAGATTCAGAGTAATAATTCCCAAGTGTAGCCACTGTAGGTAGACTCTTTTGCCAGATTTACATAAAGTATTTATGTAGTTCAATCAACATGATTAAGCATCAGGTTATTTAATTAATTACTATCAATTCAGTTTCCTTGCTTGTCAAAAGTTTGTTTATGAGTATCTTATGAAAGCTTACAATATTTCATTACTAATGAATGTTTATATTTAGATTATGATGTTAAATTTAGAGGAAAAAAATATTCCGGTGTAGGTAGTTCTGTGTTAAAGTTCTCCAGATAAATAATTTTCAGGTACCATAGAAAATGTCAATATTTATTTGCAATTCAGTTGTAGGAGTCAGTAAAATAATTATTGTTTACTATGTTACCATGGATACAGGTCAGAAATCATCAAAACCCAGAGACTTGGATGGGAAACCTTCCCTACACCTCGCAAGTCTCCAAAGAGAGGAGGAATGAGGCACCCAGAGAGATCAGAAACAGCCTTCCCCCTCAGGTCAGAGTCAGCTCCCGTCATGGAGCAGAGAATCAGTGTAGGGGACTCGCCAAATCTGCCGAAGAGCATTTCCTTAAATCTGGCATCTTCTAGCTCGGAACAAGAAACGGACTACGATCAGCAGACGCCGACTATGAGCAAAAGGAAAACGTTCCCCAGACCTGGACGGAAGCTGTTTCCGATAGTCCCCTAAGGATGAACGGCACTCACATGGAGCCCTTCACGCCAAAGATGGTCAACGGAGAAATGCTTCCTCGGCAGCCCTCTACGCCCGCGACCACCTCAATGTTGTGTACGGAACAATTACTAAAACTACACAGATTAGGAAGAATGCAGCGTACCGAAAATAAATGTCTCACTTGATAAACATGATAAATATCAGATGTTTTGTCCAGGAAAAGAAAAACAGCATTCTGAGTGACATTCACAGATACATACATGTATTTTGTAATTTTGAGATAATGATGCATAAAAAAAACTTAACAACAACATATTCATGAAGGGTTTGAGGTATTAAATGCCATAGTCACAAAAAATAAGTGTTTTTATTGCTCTATTTTGTTTTTTTTTACACATTCTTGTATCAGTGTTTATGTAATTTTGAAGAACAGTCAACAAGTTTAAAATGTCTTCAGAATTAGAAGAACCATTTTCTAAAAAAGATGGCATAATAAGGGATTCATTCAGAGATTGGAACAAAGGGGGGGGGGGGGGGTTGGGGTTGGGGTTGGAAATTCATTAATTATACATAACAACATGATAAAAGATTTTAACATTTAGATTTGAATCAAATCTTTCCTACTAGGAATTGGTCTAAAAATGGGGACATATTTGAAAGTCATTGTGCAATATCTGTGAAATTTAAGCTTAAATAAAAGAGGAGTTAAATTAATCATACAGAACAATCAAATAGCTGACAAAGATTTTTATTCTCTCTCTCTCTCTCTCTCTCTCTCTCTCTCTCTCTCATTTATCACATGCTTTTAGTTTTAGTCAATGATTCTAGTACATGTAACATCAAATGGAAAATTTGCAATCATAAAGTGGCTTAAATTGTCAAAATAAGCTACATAGACTAGTGGATATTATTTAGGCTATATCTTTTCATGTTTGGGACTAATTTTACTAAGTTTTAATTTATATAGATATAAACACAGACTCGGATCAGGAGCATACAGATCAAAGTGATGATGAAGCTCTCACACCTGTCAGTCAGGTAAGTTATTATAAAGGTTAACATCCACCAGACAGGTAAGTGATGATGTCAGACAGGCAAGTGATGATGTCAGACAGGTCAGTGATGATGACAGGCAGGTAAGTGATGATGTCAGGCAGGTGAGTGATGATGTCAGGCAGGTAAGTGATGATGTCAGACAGGTAAGTGATGATGTCAGGCAGATAAGTGATGATGTCAGGCAGGTAAATAATGATGTCAGGCAGGTGAGTGATGATGTCAGGCAGGTAAGTGATATGTCAAGGTGAGTGATGATGTCAGACATGTAAGTAATGATGTCAGGTAGGTGAGTGATGATGTCAGGCAGGTAAGTGATGATGGCAGGCAGGTAAGTGATGATGTCAGGCATATAAGTGATGATGTCAGACATGTAAGTAATGATATCAGGCAGGTAAGTGATGATGTCAGGCAGGTCAGTGATGATATCAACCATGTAAGTGATGATGTCAGACAGGTAAATGATGATGATGTCCTTACACGATTTCATCTAAAAAAAAAACATCGAAATATTTATAATAGTTAATAAAAAATTTTGGGGTTTTTATTTTTTTAAACCCTTCAAAATATTCCCCTCGGGGAACCCCCGGGGGGGTTTTGTCCGGGGTTTTATAAAAAATTCCCCCCAACCCCC
>NW_026924064.1:0-23011 GCF_032062105.1 Saccostrea cuccullata | reverse complement strand
GTTACTTGTACATCAGTTCTTTAATTTTTATTAAACCAAATTCATGGTTTTCAAAAAGTTTAAAATCAACGACAAACACCGGGGGTAACAAAGAGGACACAATGGCGTTATTATTTTTCAATGTAATTTCTAAAAACAAATAACTACACTTCTTTTGTCTTTATTTCCCATTAAAGTATTCCATATACTTAATTTTCTAATTTGTGCACTATTCACAAAACTTGAAATTTTAAAGAAATTAAACGACTAACGCCGTGTTATGTATTTTTACTGAAAAATGTATGGCGTCCCTTTCACGTGAAATATAAATTATTCCTAACAGTTAGAGAGTACAGTATAAGCGAGTCATAATTGTATATCTCTGCCATAATAGAATACCAACGTTATTATAAATAAAATAAAATAAGATTAAATAAATACCCACGGAAAAACAGGTTGAAAATAGCAAATTGAAGGTGAGTATCTTTTTTGTGTCAATTTAGCATGGAAATATTTATTCAAAGACAACGGTAAATTTTTTGGTTGCATTTTAATCGATACAAGATATGCTATATTTACCTTAGTTTATGCATTTGTGTGAAAATTGAGAGCGAGAAGTCATATGAACAGGATTTTCTTGTTTTTTTTTTTGGGTGGGGGGGGGGGGGGGGTTATAAATAAAAGTCGAATGTGTACATCTTTTCATGAGCTTATAATACATTGAATTTCTCACATAGATCGAGGTACAGTCATATTGAAATATGAATTACATAGTCAAGTTTTCACATTTCTTATAGTTTTTACGTTTATGAACATGTTAATGAACAAACTGAAATAATGGAGTGTTCAATTGCCTTGGAAACTCTTGTCTTACTTTTTGGGAATATAATTCCTCATCGGACATTAAAATTTCATAAAAATCGTATGTCCACTTCGACAATATAATGTCGATATTATTCGATACTATTTGATGAGCACTATCAGTAAATACTTGGTATCTCTTTACCTTTGTGCTATGTCGATTCGTTATTTGACGATATCGTATCCTTATATCCTATTTGTAGAATTTATTTTCAATATATGCATAATATTTACAACGACACTATCTGATTGGTTATTAGCATAGAAAATATGTCACAGTTTTCTTGTTAGTTATTTTATCTATGATGTTATTACTCATAGTTACAATAACTTTTCCTGAATACTCATCTATAATGAAGTAAAACTAATTAATCAGAAAAAGTAAACATGAATTCTAGTCACTTGTAGTCTGGGATATTGTGATTTTGTATTCAGGTCAATAACAGGTTGGTTTTTACTTTGCCTATATGATTTTTATTCGATGATGAATAAATCTTCCCTACAATTTAAACATAAATACACATAAAGTAACAGGGACGGTATTTATACCGACCGTGACATTGAAAGAGAGGTCTCTTGGACACATGTAGAACACATGTAGAGGTTGTTTTGTCAAGTAGGTGGTCAAGAAGCCTTTAGCCCCCCCCCCCTTTTTGAAGTCATGCCAAGAAATGGTAAAATATTGATGACTTAGCAAATATTAAACTATCAAAAAGTTATGTTCCCTATAAGCTGTATTCCTGAAAAAATTTCTATCACTGTCACTCTGCTATTAAATGTTGACAGACATTCTATATTTTTCTTATATCGCTATCTTAATATGTATGAATAATATGCGAATAAAAAGATTGGTTCTAGACAATAACAGTTTTCTTTTTAGTTATTTTATTTATGATACTTATTACTCATGGCAATTTTTTAGCCGAAATTTTAGACACATATTTTTATCATTACATTATTTATACATTACATAAATAAATTTGATTTTATGCACCAGATAATGTGAAAGTAATTAATGACACATAATTAGATACGATAGACAATTCTTTGTTTATACATGTATGGCATCATATCTTGTGTGTGAAATGTGTTTCCGTATAATTTGATTTATTTACAAATTGTTCATGTTTGTCGTGTATTATGTGGAATTATTATAAATTCCCAAATTCTGATACTTGACAATTCTGTTGTGTTGGGAATGAACATTATGAAGATGCATTTACTTTCAACATTATGAAAAATATAAAGCAAATCGAACGCCTTTTTGTTCACCAACCAGAACTTCACCCTAATACAAAATCTTTACTTTAACATATCCCATGACAATAAGTTCTTTTTCTTCATGCAACGCTTTATGCTATTTTACTTTCTTCTGATTAATTAGTTTACCCTACTGTTTCGATATCGACGATATCGTATCGATATCAAATCATGATTGTTAAAACATATTTAACAACTATAGCCTCACCCAACATCCTGTCTAATCCTAATCCAAAATAACAACCACTAACCCTTTCCGTATCATAATTTAATTTCATATTCATGCTATAATGAATGAATTTGACATCAATTGTCCTAAAATTATGCTATACATCATTGTGGAATTGGGTACCAAATAGATCGATATCGAAAGTACCTGAATATCTTGTACATGTGTCAAGAAATGTCACAGTACGCTAAACTTGGTTCATGAGTAGGGGAAGATTTATTCATCAAATAAAATATCATATACATTGTGGGTAAACAAAAAGCAACCTGTTATTTTCTAACACATTATAAGACTACAAGTGAGTTAGGATTATGTTTATTTTTAAAACACATTTTTCATTATAGATGAGTATTAGAAAAGTTATCCAAGGCAATTGAACATCCATTATTCAGATTGTTTAAAAGGAAAAAACAATAAGAAATGTAAAAAAATTCATTACACATGTTCATAAACGTAAAAACTATAAGAAATGTAAACTTTGACTATGTTATTCAATGTATTTTAACTTCATGAAAAGATGTACACATTTGACTTTTATTTATAAACCCCCCCCCCAAGAAAAAAAACAAGAAAATCCTGTTCAAATGACTTCTCGCTCTCAATTTTCACACATAAAATAAAGGTAAAATAGTATATTTTTTATACGATTAAAATGCAACCAAAAATTTACGGTGTCTTTGAATAAAAATTTTATGCTAAATTGACATAAAAAAAAAGATACTTACCTTCAAGTAGCTATTTTCAAACTGTTTTCCCGAGGGTATTTTATCATATTATTTTATTTCCTTCTTTATAATAAAGTTCATTTGTTATTGGCAGAGATATACAATTATGCTTGCTTATACTGTACTCTCTAACTGTTAGGAATAATTTATATTTCACGAGAAAAGGACGCCATACATTTTTTTCAGTAAAAATACATAACACCTGGCGTTAGTCGTTTAATTTCTTTAAAATTTCACGTTTTGTGAATAGTGCACAAATTAGAAAATTAAGTGTATGGAATACATTAATGGGATTAAATAAATACAAACGAAGTGTAGTTATTTGTTTTTTTAAATTATATTGAAAAATAATAACGCCATATGTGTCCTTTTTTTTTCTGTCACCCAGCAGTGTTTTGTGTGATTTTTAACTTATTTGACAACCTTATGAATAAGGTTTAATAAAAATAAATCCACAAGATACTGATGTACAAGTAACAGTTACTGGCATAATGGCGCGTTGCTTTATTCTTTAGTTTTTATAGAAAGTTGCACGGAATACCCGATTTCGCGGATTCAACGATATCCTGATATCGAGTATAATACGCGATTTCACGGATAATACCCGATTTCGAGTATTCTCTCCCTACTTGTTTAACATGGAATTTTCATTTATATTCTTTATTAACTAATATAAACACTGATAATCCATTATATGTAAAAACAATAATTCACAAGAAAGCATCTGTTCAAAATTTCATCTTCATTTGACCTATAGTTACCATAGACAAAAAAATCGATAAAACTGCGTGAGGTGGACAGATCTCTTGGTCAGTTAAAAAATAGTGCACATTTGGATTGCCAATTAACATGTTTTGCTAAGTGTTTTAATAGGTGCCAACATTAATTGGAGAAATGTCTCATATTTATTTTTAATTTAAGCTTTCCTGGTCTAGTTTCATAGCTTTCAAAATATTACCTCAAAGGTTTTATTGTAAATCATATGGCTTTTATAGAGTGACCACCCATTGCAAATTGCGGCATCAGGAATACTACTACCCGCATTCAGAAAAATAACTAAAAAAAACAAAACAAAACAAAAAACAGTTTTCACATACAATTAATAAATTATTGTTTTATCATAAAAATATCATTTGAAGCATCACAAAAAAATCCTGCCAATTGGTAGAAGATATCTGCATTATGTACTTTAACAGAGATTTTTAGAGAGAGAGAGAGAGAGAGAGAGAGAGAGAGAGAGAGAGAGAGAGAATAAAATTACAAAACCTTTTAAAAAGTACCTAACGTTTTTCTTAAATCCATTTTCCTTTTCATGTTACGGATGTAGGCTCAGTTTATTTAATTTAGTATTGAATTTCAAAATAGATACAGTTACAGGCGGCATCTGATATAAAGGGATCAAACATAGTATAAATGGACATATTATAAATGCATGTCATTTGTGTTTTCTTTTTCTGAAAATTTAGAGAGATTTAAAATGTGGAATTTATGGTAAGTGGTTTATACTCCTCATATTGTGAAATGCCCCGCCTACACTAGTAATTAAAATGTTTCAGAGTCACTCTAAAAACCAACTTGACCACTAAGGTCAACCTTCCGTAGTTTGAACTTAATATATGGCTTTTTGAAAGTTCCACTAAACTAAAGGCACGTTTCAGGTGCAATACTTTTGCTAATGTTACCCCACATATAAAAATGTACACCTCATTCTGTTAAATTAGCAAATTTTGATGGAAAAAAATCCGGAATTTAAGTTTGCGTACTTTTGTATTTTTTTTTTAATATGAACACATGCTATATTTTCATAATTCGTTCCAAAAACCCCTGGTACTTTGATATTTATTTTAATAACATCTAATTTATCAAAGATATTGCCTTTTTACCACGTTCCCAACATTTTTTGGTAACATATTGTTTTTACTCTGTATTTCTCATATTTCCTCCCAATACCAAGTTGAAAAAATTGATTTATTTTATAAATTATCAAACTTTTATAATTAAAATGACCTTCCGTATAATGGATACCTTCTTGTTATCTTAAGTTTTCGTTATCAAAAAATGTAAAATTTGGGTAAAAAATAAGATTTTTCAATTTTCCTTGATAAAGCGATTTCTGTTGACACGGCTCTTCCATTTATACCAAACTTTCAGATCTGAAGATTTGCAAATCCATTATAGGTTTATTTGCTTTTTCATTATCTCACTTCAGGTCGTGAGATATGGAGGATTATTATTTCCATGAGGGGCTTGTCCAGGAAACTCCTCCGAAATGACTAAAACACACTTTTAATTTAAAGATTTCAGTGGAAATAAGAATAAGGTTAAAGACTAGTTTGTAATATTTGAAATTGTTTTTAGCGCAAAATTGGCCGGAGCTCGGTAAAAAAATGTCTCAGAAATATCTCAAAAAATTTGACACATTTTGTTTCATTTCTTCACAACTGTTCATAATTTGTTAAAAATTATACTGCAACACCTTTAATGTGCAACATCACAAGACCTTTCATTTGATATCAAGAAAATACCTCATGCCTAAAATTAGGGGCTCAAGCTAAAAGTCTTTTAGCATATCTCTCTAATGATCAATATTTTGTTATACATAATTGAAAAGCAAAAAGATTTTATCTTAACGATTTGCAACAATAGCTGCTGTTTTTATAATTTCTATTGATATGTTAAATAATTAGGGGACAAGGCTAGAATGTCAAATCTTAGATGCTTTATATCTCAAAGGGGGAATATTTTCTATAAGGTGAAGCAAAAGAATGGTCAGAATAATGTTCTAAAATATAAGACTTTAAATTTTGTAAAAAAATGCCCCATTTAAAAAGTGGCCCCTAAATATTTCCTTTCAGGATATCTCCACAACCAATAGAAAATCTTTTTTTAAAGTTGAACAATTTCTAACTTCAAAATCACAAAACCTTTCAATTTGATATCAAAAAAGGGGCTGACCCCTCAAAATAGGGGCACAGAGGGGCAAAAAAGTTTTTCATCTTTAACTCTCTAATGATCAATATTTTTTATACATTAGAAGCAAAAGTATTTATTTCAAAAGATTTGCAAAATATTATAATACAATTTTGATCATATGTTAGGTAATTAGGGGTCACAATATAACAAATTTTTCTTTTTATATCAAAATACGAAAAGGGGGAATATTATAAATGATAAGCAATTTTAACAAAAAACCTCAGAATAATGTTCTAAACATTTTTAATTTTAGTAGATTTTGTAAAACGGCCCCATTAAGGACTTGTACAGTGGCCTTAATATTTCCATTTTAGCATATTTTAAACTGTTACAGTAGATATAATTGAATAAGTGTTGAATTAAAAAACTTCAAAATACAAATACCTTTCATTTTATCAAAAATAATTGAATATCTGACCCCTCAAAATAGGGGTTTCAGAGGGAATAAAAATCTTTTATCTATAACTCTAATGATTAATATTTTGTTATACATTACACAAGAAAAGTATCTTTCCAATTAATACCTATTTGCAGCAATATTTTACATCATAAAATTTTGATACTATATGTTCTAATTAAGGGTCACAAGGGGCATGTATATCTAAAATCTTGTTAAACATTAAATTTTCTCAAAATGGAATATTTTGATAAGCATTGGGTACAAAAAATGGTCAGAAAAATGTTTTCCAAATATGCATACTTTGAATGTTTGTAAAACGGTCCAACCATTAAGGACTTGTAATCAGATCCATAAAATTTCTTTATATTTTCTCAGCATATCTCCACAAGGAAAAGAATCTACTTTTTTTGGTGTTGAACAAAAAGTCTTTGAATTTACAAAATCATATTTCATTTTTATCAAGAACTTCTTTTTTGGAATTAGGCATATAACTCATTTCAATCTTTCAATATAAATAAATTTCCATATATAATCATTACTTAAAGAAAAATATTCATCTTAATTTGCAACAAATATTATAAAATTTTGATCATATATACGTAATTAGAGGTTGCAAAAAAAGCACAAAATGATATCTTTTTTTTTTTATTTTGAAAAGAGGGATTAATTAAAAGGCATATTTAAAAAAGATAACTTGAACAATATCGTGATAAAAACAGAAAAAACTTTAAATTTAATAAGGAAAATTTAAAGTCATTCTCTTTTAACGATTATCTCAGTCAAAATCACATCTCATTTTTTCTAAATTCAAATGCATAATCCTTGCTAAAGTTTATCTCATCTAGTTTTAGTCTTCTTCTTCATAACTTTCAGTAAAATGATCTTGTAAATAATTCCGAGGTAAATCCCTTAGGGTAAGTAAAATGTTATGCAAGATTGCGGACAAAAAAGTCATTACATTTTGAGTTATTTCCCTTTAAACGCAAGAGCGCGCATATAACATAAATAACGAATTTAAAGGATACTCTAAACTTCTACTGATTTTTTGATAAAATGCTTTAAAATTATTAGGTAAGGATACATTAGACACAAAAATGACTTTCGGCATGGTCAAAATGCAACAAAAACGCTTAAATCCAAAAAAACTAAGTCTCAACATTTTTGCTTTTTCTTGTTCTAAACTAAAAAATTTTGAACATGGTCCTACATTGTTTTTTAGTCTTAAAATTTTAATAAAAACAGGGCTGACCCCTAAATTAAGGGATAAAACTTTAGGGGCCATCTCCTTTGTTTTTATCTCAAAAGCTATTGAGAATTTGTTATACATCATCCCTGATATCCTAAAAAATTGATAGAAAATATTCATGAAATCATTCAGTCAAAATACGTCCAGCGTCGTGCAATCTGATTGGCGAAACTTCAAATGGCTATAACTCATTGTTTTTCAACCGGATTTTAGAACTTGGATAAATAAGGGACTCCTACAAGAAGGTGTAGTCATTATGCACGCGCTTGCACGCGTGCGTGCAAAATGAGTAAAATAAAAAATACATCTTGAATGAGTGTATTTTTTAATACTTTTGGATTAAATGCTTTGATAATATTAAAATTCAATAGTGAGACAAGATTTCAATATGGTCGTTACGCACTTGTTATGAACACACTCTCAACAATGCCTATTTTTAAATATATTTGTATTTTTCATTAATGACCTTGATTAACTATGTTTGTTAAAGTTTACAAAAATAGAGATAACAGGGATATAATTATTTCACCTATTTTATCAAGGTCAAAGGGAGTGCTATATTTGGTCCTATAACTTTACCACTTGTTTCTTTTATTATGTTCCCCAAGTTTTTGGGGAACATAATAATATTTTTCCCCAAACTTTAAAACTTTCGGGGACCGTTACAGATGTTCCCCAAACGCTCCCCCACTCCCTTTTGGTGCCATATTCCCTCTTATCTCTATTAAATAAGAAATACTTTATGGAATTTAGACTTAATCAAGGTCTTCCAAGAAAAATACAAAATATATTTAAAAAATAGGCATTGCACGCGTGTTCATGTGCGTAACGACCATATTATCTTGTCTACACTATCTATAATTTTAATAATATCAAAGCATTTAATCCAAAAGTATTAAAAAATGCACTCATTCGAGTGTATTTTTTATTTTACTCATTTCACGTGCAAGCAAGCACGTGCATAATGACTACACCTTCTTGTAGGAGACCCTTATATTTATCCAAGTTCTAAATCCCATCCTGTTTGGTTGAAAAACAAGAGAGTTATAGCCATTTGAAGTTTCAGCCAATCAGATTGCAGCACACGTGCATGCGCGTGATTTCATGAATATTTTCTATATCATATTTTAGGATATCGTAATGCATGACTATGTTTTAAATTTCAAAGCATTTCGTCAAAAAACAAAGGAGATATAGCCATTTAAAGTTTTAGCCAATCAGATTACAGCAAAGCGCATGCGCATGTTTTTATTAAAATTTTAACATATCATGCTGTAGTCTTCATAATGTAGGACCATGTTCAAAATTTCAAAAGATTATGACAAGAAACAAGAAAGATATTGAGACTTTAGTTTCAGCCAATCAGAGCAAAGCGCACGTGCATGCGCGTGAGATCTTGCTATTTTGACCATGCCATCTTGTCTATACAGTACTAATGTATCCTTACATTATGATTTTCAAAGCATTTTATCAAAAAATAGAAAAGTTCCGACTATATCTATTATATTGGTTATTTCAAGTGTTGCACGTGCGCGCTCTTGCAAGCACGTGCGCGCAAAATGACCTTGATTCCGCAAATCTGCATAACATGTCTACTTACCCTAAAAAGGTTTTACCTACCTCGGACGAACAGTTTACAAGATCATTCCCGGACAAAAAAGTACCCAGGAAGAAGAAGAAGAAAAAACTAGATGAGATCTCGTTGCGAGCAACGAGTAGGTCTTCCGTTGAACTTCTAGATAAGATGAGATGTGATTTTGACTGAGATAATCGTTAAAAGAGAATGACTTTAAGTTTTCCTTCATTAAATTTAAAGTTTCTGTTTTTTATCACGATATTCTGAACATCTTTTGTTCAATATGGCTTTTAAAAATACTCCCTCTTTTCGAAACGTAAAGCATAAAAATATATCATTTTGGCCCTTTGCAACCTCTTATTTCGTAACATATGATAAAATTTTATAGTATACTGTTGCAAATCGTTAAGATCAATATCTTTGCTTCTCATTATGGATACTTATCGAAAATATTTATCATGAAAGAGTTGAAGATGAAAGACTTTTGACCCCTCTAAGCCCCTAATTTAAGGAGTCAGCCCCATATCTTCTTGATATCAAATGAAAGGTCTTGTGATTTCAAAGACTTTTTGTTCAACACCTATCCAGAGACTTCTTTTCCTTGTGGAGATATGCTTCATATACATATTTAGGGGTCACCCTTACAAGTCCTTAATTGGACCGTTTTACAAAAATTCAAAGTATGCATATTGTTCAAAACATTTTTCTGACCATTTTTTGTTCAATATTGCTTCTCAAAATATTCCCCCTTTTCGAGATATAAAGTGTCAAAGATTTGACATTCTGACCCCTTGTGACCCCCTAATTACGTAACATATGATCAAAATTGTATCATATATTGTTGCAAATTGTTAAGATAGATACTTTTGCTTCAGTAATGTATAACAAAATATTAATCATTAGAGTTATAGATAAAAGACTTTTGACCCCTCTGAACCCCTATTTTGAGGGGTCAGCCCCATTTTCTTGATACCAAATGAAAGGTCTTGTGATTTTGAAGTTTTTTAATTCAACACTTATTCAGAGATTTCTATGCGTTGTGGAGATATGCTTAATGAAAATATTAAGAGGCCACTCCTACAAGTCCTTAATGGGGCCGTTTTACAAAAAATCAAAGTATGCATATTGTTTAGAACATTATTCTGACCATTTTTTGTTCAATATTGCTTATCAAAATATTCCCCCTTTTCGAGATATAAAGCGTCAAAGATTTGACATTCTGGCCCCTTGTGACCCCTAATTACCTAACATATGATCAAAATTGTATCATATATTGTTGCAAATCGTTAAGATAAATACTTTTGCTTCAGTAATGTATAACAAAATATTGATCATTAGAGAGTTATAGATAAAAAAACTTTTGGCCCCTCTGAGCCCCTAATTTGAGGGGTCAGCCCCTTTTTCTTGATATCAAATGAAAGGTTTTGTAATTTTGAAGCTTTTTGTTCAATACTTATTCAGAGATTTCTATTCGTTGTGGAGATATGCTAAATGGAAATATTTAGGGGCCACTCCTACAAGTCCTTAATGGGGCCGTTTTACAAAAATTCAAAGTATGCATATTGTTTAGAACATTATTCTGACCATCTTTTGTTTAATATTGCTTATCAAAATATTCCCACTTTTCGAGATATAAAGCGTCTAAGATTTGACATTCTGGCCCCTTGTGACCCCTAATTACGGAACATATGATCAAAAGTGTATCATATATTGTTGCAAATCGTTAAGATGAATACTTTTGCTTCAGTAATGTATAACAAAATATTGAACATTAGAGAGATATAGATAAAAGACTTTTGGCCCCTTTGAGCCCCTAATTTGAGAATCAGCCCTATTTTCTTGATATCAAATGAAAGGTCTTGTGATGTTGCACATTTTTTCTTCAATATGTTTAACAAATTATGAACAGTTGTGAAGAAATGAAACAAAATATGTCAAATTTTTTGAGATATTTCTGAGACATTTTTTGGGCCCTACCGAGCTCCGGCGCCTTTTGCGCTAGAAAGATTTGGAGACCCAATTACAACTCACCAAACCTTCCTCTATTTCCACTGAAAATCTTAAGTCGATATCTTGAGTCGTTTCGGAGGAGTTTCCTGGACAAGCCGACCCTCTGAAAATCAGAAAATCCTCCATATCTCACGACCTGAAGTGAGATAATCAAAAAGCAAATAAACCTATCAAGATCAATTGCATATCTTTCAGATCTGAAAGTTTGGTATAAATCGGAAGAGCCATCTCTGAGAAATCGCTTGCACAAAATCGGTTGGAAGAATAATAATAATAATAGGGAAAAAGAAACCGAAGAATAACAAGAAGGTCTTCCGTTGGAGACGGAAGACCTTAATAATAATAATAATAATAATAAGAAGAAACAGAGTAAAAACAATATGTTCCCCAACTTCGTTTGGGGAACATAATAAGAAACAGAGTAAAAACAATATGTTCCCCAACTTCGTTTGGGGAACATAATTAAGGGCATATGCAAGGTACTTTACCTACTGATACTTTTTCAGATGTTCATAGACAAAATATCAGCATGCATTACCAGGGGTTTTTGGAAGATATCAAATTATGAAAATGTTGCATTATTCAAAGAAAAAATACAAAAGTACGAAACTTAAATTCCGGATTTTTTTCCATCAAAATTTGTTTCAGAAGAGGTGTACAAATCCATATATAGACATTAAAAGTATTGCACACAGGTCCTTCATTTAGTGGAACTCTTCAACTCCGGGGAACAGCCAAATTAAGTTCAAACTACGTTGCGTATGACCTTAAGTGGTCAACATGGTTTGCGAGAATCTTTTGACTCTGAAACATTTTAATTACTAGTATGTGTTAAGTAAAACTAATATGAGGAGTATAAACCACTTACCATAAATTCCACATTTTAAATCTCTCTAAATTTTCAATTAGGTCAAATTGTACATGCATTTATAATATCATATACTATGTTTGCCTGCATTTATATCAGCCGCCTATAACTGTATCTATTTTGTTTTATTCCTAAAGTAAAGGCCTGTCATTTACATCCGTAACATATAAGAAGGAAATGGATAAGTATACGTTAGGTAACCTAAGGTTTTGTAACTTATTTCCAAATATCCTTGTTGGTTGCTAATTATTTTCAGATAAAAATCTTGTTGAACATAATGCAGATATCATCGACCAATTCCAGATGAGAGCTCATTCAAATGATATTATTATGATAGTGAAAATAATGTATGGAGTAGATGAAAACTGTTCCACATTTTGTTAAGCGTTCTGTATCTTTACAGTTATTTATTCTGAATGCGTGTCAAGTATGCCCTGATGCCGCAATTTGCAATGGGTGGTCACTCTCAATAAAAGCCATATGATTTAATAAAACCTTTCAGGTAATATTTTGAAAGCTATGCTGACCAGAAAGCTTCACTTACTAATAAATCTGAGACATCTAGATTCTGCCTTAGCAAAACATGTTAATTGGCAATCCAAATGTGCACTATTTTTTAACTGACCAACCTCCATCTGTCCACCTCACGGCATGAGCATGATGGTAACTATAGGTCAAATGAAGATGAAATTTTGAACAGTGCTTTTCTTGTGAATTATTTTTTTTACATATAATGGATTATCAGTGTTTATATTAGTTAATAAATGAATATAAATGAAAATTCCATGTTCAACAGGTCGGAGAGAATACTCGAAATCGGGTATTATCCGTGAAATCGCGTATTATACTCGATATCAGGATATCGTTGAATCCGCGAAATCGGGTATTCCGTGCAACTTTCTATAAAAACTAAAGAATAAAGCAACGGCGCATTATGCCAGTAACTGTTACTTGTACATCAGTATCTTGTGGATTTATTTTTATTAAACCTTATTCATAAGGTTGTCAAATAACTTAAAAATCACACAACAAACACTGCTGGGGTAACAAAGAAGACACAATGGCGTTATTATTTTTCAATATAATTTCTAAAAACAAATAACTACACTTCGTTTGTCTTTATTTCCCATTAAAGTATTCCATATACTTAATTTTCTAATTTGTGCACTATTCACAAAACGTAAAATTTTAAAGAAATTAAACGACTAACGCCGTGTTATGTATTTTTCCTGAAAAATGTATGGCGTCCCTTTCTCGTGAAATATAAATGACTCCTAACAGTTAGAGAGTACAGTATAAGCGAGTCATAATTGTATATCTCTGCCATTATAGAATACCAACTTTATTATAAAGAAGAAAATAAAATAAGATGAAATAAATACCCACGGGAAAACAGTTTGAAAATAGCTAATTGAAGCGGAGTATCTTATTTTATGTCAATTTAGCATGAAATGTTTATTTCAAAGACACCGTAAATTTTTGGTTGCATTTTAATCGATAAAAAATATACTATTTTACCTTTATTTCATGCATTTTGTGAAAATTTAGAGCGAGAAGTCATTTGAACAGGATTTTCGTGTTTTTTTAAGGGGGGCGGGTTTATAAATAAAAGTCAAATGTGTACATCTTTTCATGAAGTTAAAATACATTGAATTTCTCAATATAGATCGAGGTACAGTCATATTGATATATGAATTACATAGTCAAGTTTTTACATTTCTTATTGTTTTTACGTTTAAACAATCTGAAATAATGGAGTGTTCAATTGCCTTGGAAACTCTTGTCTTACTTTTTGGGAATATAATTCCTCATCGGTCATTAAATTTTCATAAAAATCGTAGCCATTTCCTCTCTTTATCATAGGCGTCGGAACCGGGGGGGGGGGGGGGCTAGGGGGGTTTGGCCCCCCCACTTTTTTCCCAATATATACTTAGTATATACATTGAACCTTGTTATATAGGTAGAGCCCCCCCCCCCCCCCCCACTTTCCACAGACACCTCGCAGTATAAGTTAAAAATGGGTAAAGTTTTGGAGTTTGGAAAAAAATTTAGATACTAAAGTACGAACCTACACACCCCCCTCCCCTCTTCCTTACGATAAAAAATATATGACCGAGACATTCAAAGAAAGATCTCTTAGACACATGTAGAACACAGTCGAGGTTGTTTTGTCAGAGGTTATCAAGAAGCCTTTAGCCCCCCCCCCCCCCCTTTTTGAAGTCGCCAGGAAATGGTAAAATATTGATGACTTAGCGAAATTAAACGATCAACAGTTATGTTCTCTCATAAACTGTATTCCTGAAACTATCACTGTCTCTGCTAAAAGTTTGAAGACATATTCTGCAAATATGTTTGAATGAAAAATAAAAAAGAAAAGATTTTCCAAAAAAGAGAAAGAGGGTTCTTTTAGCCGAAATTTTAAACAATTTTATCATTACATTATTTATACATTCAAAAATAAATTTGATTTTATGCACAAGATGAATGTTAAAGTAATTAATGACGCATAATTAGATAGAATAGACAATCTCTTGTTTATACATGGCATCATATCTGGTGTGTGAAATGTGTTTCCGTATAATCTGATTTATTTACAAATTGTTCATGTTTGTCGTGTTGATGTGGAATTATTATAGATTCCCGAATTCTGATACTTTACAATTCTTTTTGTGTTGGGAATGAACATTAGGAAGATGCATATACTTTCAACATAAGGAAAAATATAGAGCAAATCGAACGCCTTTTTGTGTGCAGATCATGACATGTACTGAGCTCCACGGGTATTTGTTGTCCCGAGCGCATTAATCTTGAGGCCCAAATTCTTACTTGGCTAGTGATATCTTTAGAAAACATGTGTATCTAGATGAAAGTTAACTCGGCAACATGCGCCATCCCATTCTTTAAGTTTTATTAGGTGTTTACACCTCCTATACCCGATTTCGCGGATTCTACGATACCCTAATATCGAGTATTATACGCAATTTCACGGATAATACCCGATTTCGAGTATTCTCTCCGACCTGTTTAACTTATTCGGTCAGAATCTGTTAAGTGACCTCATATGCTGAGGCTACGGAGGGGTTTATTATCCATCCAAGTTTTGTATGTTAAAATTATATACTAGAGAGAATAAAACATACCCTTTTCCATATCACATCCTGTATCAGCCCGAGACACCAATATCCTGTATCAGCCTGAGACACCAATATCCTGTATAAGCCCGAGACACCAATATCCTGTATCATACTGTTTGTGACAGGTTTGATATTTTAGCGTCATTCGTTCCCACTTCTATAAACTTCGTTTAAATATGATTTCTGATTGTTGGGATGTGACATGTTGTAAATTTTTAATTTTCTGAGTGAAAATAAAAAAAAAGATCAAACTGTAATTTGTTTATTACATGAACATGCCATCCAGTTAATTCAAAATTGAAAACATACATGGAAAGGAAGATAGAGTAGATGGTTTTATAACAAAAAGAAATACATGTGTGCATATTTATTTACAGAGTGAATTCATACAAATATACATATGCATATTGATGGCATTTTTTGCAAAGTTCTCAAGCATATATAGTGAAATTTAAACGTTGCTTGCAATTAAAGCCCGATGATAATCGACGAATTAAGTCTATGGTATGAATGTACATGTAATTGGCTTACGAATCTATCTACAAAGCCTTTCGCGAAAATATTTGTACAATGCTCAGAAGTTAGTATTGAAATGATTAGAAACAAACTCTGTAATTGAATCTTTTATTTCTGAATATTAAGGATAGATTACTATTATTTACCGACTTTGCTCTTTAAGTTTGTAAACGTTTATGTAGTACATGTTTTTAAAAACGCAAACTAAACAAATATCCAAGCTTTACTATTGAACACACTTTTCAAAAATATTCTTGATATCAACTTTATTGAATAATGCTGCGCTGTTTGTAGTTATCGACATTAGTTCTGTGATTAAACTTTTCCTTTCTTATAAACTAAAATGGATGGTAAATAATATTGATGCAACAAGTGTTGCTCTTGTTGCCGTACTGGCTTCTGATGTTGCTTTCTTCAGTTCCTCACACGTGTCCATACATTTAGCCTGGCAGTTCTCTCGGGCAATTTCCGCGTTACAGGCGTCGAGAGCTGTAAACATGGCAAAACGTGAGTCCCAGCTAAGTGCAACAGCTGCTTGCCGGAAATAAGCCCCCATACTGCCATTTACACATGGATTTTTCATTGCTTCTGGTAAAAATGCACGGCATTCTGAGGTACATCCCATGAGCATTTTACAGTTCTCGTAGACGGCCTTCAAAAAAGTGACCGTTGCAGGATTTTTTTCATCAATGAATGCCGTAATATTACAACCATTTATAAGTTTATCTTGATAAGATTCTAGAGCATTTTGGCTTATGTCTTGCCACTGAGTGCAGGAGGTCACGGTGAGATTTTCCTTTGGGTAGTACGTGAGAAATCCGAAACACATTTCATCACTAGTTGCATCACCTTTGAACACAGTTTTGTTCATGTTCATGGAGTTGAATACACAAGTGGTGATTACTTCGTCCCCGGCTCTGAACTCAACAGGTGTTGAAAATCTACAATGAGAAATGATTACTGTAGAAGTACTTTTTTCCGCGTGGTGTTAATTTACGCTATGTACGGGCTCATATTAAAACTTAGAGTTACTATGAGCACTGAGTTCACTATAACCCCCGCCTCCCATATGATTATAATGTCAAAAAGTCCATGTTTTTCTCTGGATTATCCGAAATAAGTATCAGATCAAAAAGTAAAATAGGAGGTGTACAGTTGCATTGTGTAATGATGAAAAAGTGAAAGTATTAAATTTTATTCAGTCAGTGTGGTATAGGAGGAGGATAAAAGATGGGTACCCTCAAAGATTATAGAAAAAATGACAGTGTCATGTTTTGCTATGGGAAAGTCCTCTATGCCAGTGAAGGAAATTGAATGAATTTGTCACATAATTGTTGTTACATACCCGGTAGTACAATTGTGCACCTCCTATTTAGCTTGCCTGAGCCGAAGGCTCAAGTGAGCTTTTCTGATCAAATTTGTCCTTTGTCTGTCGTCGTTGTCGTTAACTTTTCACATTTTCATTTTCTTCTCAAGAACCACTGGACCAGTTTCAACCAAACTTGCTACAAAGTATCCTTGGGTAAAGGGGATTCAAGTTTGTTCAAATGAAGGGCCACGCCCTCTTCCAAGGGGAGATAATCATGAATTTGTGAAAAATTAATAGAATTCTTAAAAATATTCAAGAACCAGTGGGCTAGGAAAGATGAAACTCATGTGGAATCATCCTTAAGGAGTGTAAATTCAAGTTTGTTCAAATCATGACCCCTGGGGGTAGGGTGGGGCCACAATGGCCGATCAAAGTTTTACATAGGAATATGTATGAAAAAAATCTTTAAAAATCTTCTCAAGAACCATTGGGACAGGAAAGATGAAACTCATGTTGAATCATCCTCAGGTAGTGTACATTGGAGTTTGTTCAAATCATGACCCCACAGAGGAGTGAACACCCCCTGCTGACCGGTCAAACCCACCGTGTACTCTTTGTCATGATCGGGGAATAACGGAAAAAAGGTCGTCAATTCAGTGTATAAATAATGGACTAACAATTAGTTTGAAAAAAAGTCTGTCAGCATTAGACTCAGTAATAAATTGTATTTGATGACCAAGTCATTGTATCGACCATATAAAATGATGACTTTAAAATAAAAAAGGAAACTTGCGCAATTGCATTAGGTAATAGAGAATCCGTGAAAGTATCAGACAGTTTTATTCAGGTGTTCACTCCTCTGTGGCACCTGATCCCACCCCTGATGTTTTGGGGATCCGTGTTTGCTCTGCTCCTATTTTGTTTTGTTTCATGAATGCTACTGTTCGTTATCTCCATATGTGTAATTTGATCCGACACTTTGTTTTTTGGGTCTCCCGTAGTTCAAAACATGGGACTTTTCCATCATTATCATACGGGAAACGAGGGTATCAAATTTTGTGAGTTCACAGCTCACAGTACCTCTTGTGTTTTTTAAAGATCAAGCTGGATAAAACAGTGCACTGCTGATCACGTATCAACCAGAATTAATATAAAGAAATTTAAAAGGATACTCCATTCATGTGAATAAACAGTATTTGAAATGTGCCTTTATTTTATTATTATAATTTTCTTTAATAAAAAAACAATGATAAACTGCTCTCATTTTCACAGCATCCTTTAAGCTTTTTCATATATTTTTATTTAAATTACGAAAAGCATCTTATTTGCAAGTTAAGCAATTCTTCAGCCGTCTCTTTGAAAAAGCATAAAATTTTATAAGTACATTAAATGTTATAAAAATAGAGTCAGTATTTCAATGATGATAATTTATTTTTGGCATTTTCCATCCTCACAATTTTAATAGTTGCAAGCATCTGGTGATATTACACTCCGGGGCTTACCTGTCAACTCAGGACAAACATTCTGATTTATAATACTTCTGTTAAAATGTTTCCTATATAAAGTTAAGAAGGTAAAATGACTATTTTTCACAGTCTGAAAATTTCCACGCATAGAAAACTATACTCCGGGGTATAGTTTTTGCTATCCATCCTCGGAAGATTTTCATGCAATTTTCCCCGCCAATTTTGGTTTAGACTTAGGAATTATAATATACATCAGTATAATAAAACGCTTATCCATTGGTTGTGAGTGGGATAGCTCTTTTATAAAACCCTTAACAGGGACTATCCCCCTAGGGCAAGCCCTCGGGGAATAGTCCTGTCGCGGGTTTGATAAAAGAGCTATCCCACTCACAGCCAGTGGATAAGTAATGTCACCCGAGAAGTCATATGATATACATGTATGTATATAACGAAGATTTATTTCGTTTTATGTCAAATATCAACAGACGACGTTTCAACATTTAATATGATCCGGTAAGATTTGCAAGCTAACAGTTCATTCCTTAATTCGAAGGTTTGAATTATATTTTCAGGTACACCACATGTGAAAAAAAACTTAAGCCTTGAAGATTATTTAGAACAACACTCACCGTCGTTATTTCTTTCCATGCAAAAACTCATGAAAATCATTATTGTGCTAATTAAAACCACGTTAGTCAAACAATATACTGTATAATAAAGCTTTTGGTTAAACTGTACAATGTATTATGGTACATATAAAATATGATACCATAAACGGAATAGACTTGTTATACACATAGGTGATGTCATTCAATAAAAAAAGATTATCTTACTCGAACGTTTTGGGACTATCATAACTGTAGTCGGTTTCATAAGACAGGTCCCGCAATTTCTTTCCATCCCTATAATGTTCCAACTTCATTTCTCTTCCTGAAATGCATATATTTACACAAAATATTAACGAAAGAAAAGATTTCTGTTAATAAATTTGGATCAAATTTGAATTCAAGCATGCATGTTTTGACTATGACATAAATCATATCATAATCTTGACTCAACATTTACGAATGTTTCGTTATCTTGACAGAATTTTATCATCAATAAAACTTTAAACATTAGATTAAAAATAGTATATAAATTCTATATAGTATGTTGCCAAACGTTGATCTTGGTATATTTTGTTAGCATACGAGTCGAGGTTATATATACATGTACTAGTATATTCATTGTCAGAAGTTAAGGAGGCTGGGAGGTCACCAGATATATCTTAAATTTTCAGATATGGTATTTTAAGCTGTCAACTATTATTTGGCAAAGAAAAATTTTATGAATATTAATTTTAAAATTTGATCATTTTTTTTTAAATACTAATAAGTATATCTTTATATGGAATTCTTCTTCTAAGGGAGATCAAAATAGTCTGAAAATGGCCAAAAACACCCAGCCCCTTCAAGTCAAAATAGCGGAGTGAAACACTCATCTCCACAGAAAAAAACATACATTGTGTTTCCATTATTCCAAGATAAATGTTTGCTAGTATTATGATAATATGAAACGGAGAAAAAACTTAATTTATGTAAACAACCGTCTGCGATGGTAGACTTTCATTTTATGGTTAAGCGGCATTACATAAAAGTATAGAAAAAAATATCTGTATAATGTAAGAAAAGAAAAGAAAAAGAATACCCAGGTAATGCATATGATTCAGTGCACGGGTAAAGTAGACTGGTCCATTTACAATAAATTGTGAAGTGTCGGCACGGGAACAGTTCGCTGTCACCACAACTCGAGGGGAGCGTGGGGGGATTTGAATGTAATTCTGTCCGACCATCAGAATCCCCGCATCATGGACTCTTCTTGACTTTGTGAGGAATATATACATGCCAGATCCGTCCATATAATCTGACCTTTTCTCCGGGTTATTCCAATGAACCTAAGGAAAGCAGTGATAATGCAGTGTTTCTACAGCGTTCAATAAGGAATTATTAAGCAACTTTTTGCTATGAATAAAGTCAGCAGTAGGTAACAGCACATGCTCCTCCAAGTGTCAGTCACTATTTTTTCTAAGCATCGTCGTGTGTGTGTTTTCTCTCATAAATTTTATTTTTAAAGTTGAAAATATGATTCATATCTAATGTCTAGTTCAAGGCAGGATTACTTAGACAAATTAAGAGCTAGATTCACTTTATGCATAAAATGCCCCTGTCCTTATACCAATTAATAAACTATCATCCTCTTTCCCATTTCATATAACAAAATAAAGTAGAGACTTTTCGTTTCCTACAATAAAATTTCTTTTTGAGAATCTGAGTATTGGAAAACAGGCTTTGAGAAAATGTTGTTTTTGAGAACATACGTATTTGACTACCTTCAGCAAAGAATTAAAATAAGAGCACAGCCCACGATCTAAAAATTAAAACACGTTTTTTTTTAATCTTCAGAAACAGATCTTTCATATTTTGGATCAGAGGTTGTGTTCTCTGTACTCCAACTTTAGGCCATTTTCAAAGGAATTTACAGAATATAGGGAAAATGACGCATTTATGGCGTCATAATGCATTGACTAGAGGGAAAATTATGTCATGTTCAATAGATACATGGTCACCAACAGTCCAAGTGATAAATACTGTATTTTCAACCTAAACTGAGCAGTTTTGATTTTTCAGATATAATTCAGGGCCAACAAAGCCCTAAAAAGCTCTTGCTTTTTGATATTTTACATGAAAATGTTCACAAAATAATTTGTCATTGTGAATCCTTCTTTATTTTCTTGCAAAGTTTTCATTAAAATAATGTACTATGTAAAATATCAAAATGTCAGTGCAAATCTCTTCATTACATCATTACTTGATTTGCACCGACTAAATATTACGATAACCTTTATTTCCTAAGAAACCCATGATTTTTAAGCAATCAGTATGTCTGTTGTTTAACGTCCCTCTCAAGATTTTTTTCACTTAGCCTATATGGAGACACCACCACTTGTATTTCCTACAAACATACATCGACCATTGCTTCCAAACTTTTCAATTACAAAAAAACTTTACATGGCCTGAATATCGAGTACCTGAAACAAAATCCTTCATCGTGTTCATGTTCTTCTTCGCCCTATAACTATAATCCTGCTGAACACATTATTACAGGTGACATAAATATAGTTAATAATGAAGACCTTAGATCACTTATTTTAAAAGTTCCTAAATATAGGGAACCCCGATCCTTCAACTGGCGTCGGAATTTCATTAATATTATGGATTCTGTTGAAGATTATGCCAGACGATGGGCCAGATTTGAAAAAGAAGACGGTGACACTTTGTCAGAATGGCTTAAATGTATCAAGTCCATGTTAAAATCGCGTATTAAAAGATTGAGGGGCAATATGAAAACTATATATCCTTCTGTATTCAATAATCAAGAAGTGAAAAAAAGAATTAGATTACATGATCAGTACATACTGGTCCTTGCTGACAAAGCTGGTAACTACATTGTCTTCGTTTGTTAGGCTCATTATACGAGGGTTGTTCGAAAAGTTCGTGGACTTCTGTCATGTCTTTTTTTATTTGACGTCATATGTTATCCAAATTTGGTAGATATATTTTTATAATAAATTCAAGAGATTTGTTTTAATTCTTTTTTAAATATCACGATATATTCAAAACTTATCAAAATTTTAATAATGCAAAAATCGGGTCGCAGAGCAGGTCTAAATTTATTAAGTTACAAAAAATACACTAAATAATGTCTGTAGTCATAATCTACGTTAAATGGAGTAAAAACGAAAAATAAGCGCCGCGAGAATTCCATCGGCATCGAAAGCAAGTTTTTTGACTTGCCTAGATAGCCGAGCGGTCTAGCGCGCTGTTCCTGCACTGCTAGGAGACAGATTCCGAAGGTCGAGAGTTCAACCCCGGGCAGGGACGGAAGTGGGTATCCATGTAAGAGTGAATTTCTTTGTGCTTTCTATATTGATATTTCTTCACTTAGGGCAGTTATGTTAGTTTAAAAGTTGTTGTAAAACGTGCTTTATATATATATATATATATATATATATATATATATATATATATATATATATATATATATTGGATTCCGAAACTTCATAAGAATCCATACAAACAAAGATACATTGCGGATTCCAGTAAATGTTCAACCAAGCCTCTTTCTTTACTCCTCACTAAGATATTGACAGTAGTGAAGGAAAAACTTCAAGAGTACTGTGCAACAATATATTCAAGAAATGGTGTGAATCAGAGGTGGATACTCAAAAATTCCAAAGAGCTTTTGGACAATTTGAAATCACAAGATTTTACCAAAATCAACAGCTTAAAAACTTACGACTTTTCAACTTTGTATACAACCATTCCCCACGATAAATTAAAGTCCAGGCTTTTTGAAATCATTGACAGCTGCTTTTTCAATAAAAATAGAGCTCGTAAATTTACTTACCCGGTCATTGGTC